>NW_006408642.1:4318931-4321489 GCF_000296735.1 Chrysochloris asiatica
AAATATTGTTGAATGATGATGCACAGAGGGGATTGTAATCATTGCAATGAAACAATGAGTGTAAAACTGGTGTTATCCCATGTAAACTATCACTCAATTCACAATAAAAAACTTAAAATACAATGCATATATTTTGACTATGTATTGATTGGGAGGACAAGGAAAAACAGGTATAAAATGACACTTTAGGGGAACACTGAGGAAATGTGAATATTGAGGGTACTATGATTATTAATTTTCTTGGCATAATAGTGGTAATATGGCTATATATGAGGATATCCATATTCTTTAAGAGATAAATGGTTAAATATTTAGAGTAAAATGTCTTAATGTTTGCATCTTATGCAATTAATTTAAAAATGTGTCTATGTGAATATGTACACACACAGATAAAGGAAATGAAGCAAAATGATAAATATAAATGCTTGCTAAGCATTGGTGAGCTAAAGAGCTCTGGTAGCATAGTCGTTACAAGTTGGGCTGCTAACATCAAAGACAGCAGTTCAAAAATACCAGCGGTTGAACGGGAGAAAGATGAGGCTTTCTGCTTACGTAAAGATTTACAGACTTGGAAATTCTACAGTGGTGGTGGTGGTTGCAGGCTCGCTATTAGTTGGAACCAACTCCACGGTAGCCACCACCACCACCAAGCATTGGTGAAAATATGATTGCTGATTGCAGCTGGAATATGGATTCCGCATCTACTGATTCAACCAGTCATAGATAGAAAATGTTCAGGGGGTAAAAAAAAAAAAAAGCAATTAAGTGGTTAAAGCAATCTCTCACAAGTTAAGAAGGGCACCTAAGTTGCTATTTACATAGCATTTATATTGTATTAGGTATTCTAAATAATCGAAATAGGATTTAAAGTATACTGGAAGTGCTACAAAGGTTATATGCAAATACTAAAACTGTTTTTAAATAAGGGACTTGAGCATCCATGGCTTTTGTTATCTGTGAGGATTTTTGGAACCAATCTCCGGCAGCTATTGAGGGTCAACTGTAATAGCTGTTCACTAACTATTCTCTCAGTATTTTATACGTTTGAAAAATTCAAAATAGGAAGTTGGGGAAAAGCATTCACAGATCTGATCCTGGCACAGCAATGTGTTTCCAACTCCTGCTGACAGGAATTTTCTCCCTAAAATGTCATACTCCCTGGAGAGACAGTCCAGTCGAGATGCTTGTGCCACATTTGGCTGTTATGCTCCTTTGGTCTCTTTGACACTGGAGCTGTGCCCAATGTCAGACCTTTCATGACAGGACCCTACCTACAGAATCCATGCCCTGCACGAGTCCTGTCCACTCTCTCCTCTCAAAAGAAAAGGCCACTTGCTGAGGGTGGACTCTTCAGTGGAAAAGAAGCCTGCAAGAGGTAGGATTCAGGGGGCTTGATGGTGGATAGGGTAGATGTGCCATGAAGACCTCCATCAGCAATACCACAGGATACCAGACAAACTGGGTTCGGGGAGAGCTCCAAAACTCTGAACCAAATAGGTAGGAGTACTTTTAAAGTTTGAAGGCTTATAGCTAGTGGGAACCTCGGAGCAAAGGTTGACAATATTCTCTGGTTTTTCTTCTGATTTTTTTTTTTTTTTTTTTAAGGTTTTGTTCATTGGCCTCTAGTTGTCTGCACACCTCCATTTTGGTGACTAGCGGGGGTACCTGAGCAAGTGGACACCCCCCACCCCCACCACTGGAGGGTTCTTCCACCACATATGCAGGGACTTGCTTTCTTGCATGTTGAGTGCCTTGGAGCCAGTTCTGACTCACAGTGACCCTGCACAGGGTTTATGAGGCTGTGAATCTTTGCAGGAGCAGAGAGCCTTGTCTTTCTCATGTGGAACAGCTGGTGGTTTTGAGCTGCTGACCTTGGAGTTAGCAGCCTGATTCGTAACCACCACGCTACAAGCAGGCAGCTCAAAATGGCTACAGCCAGCCCTGAACTGTTTATTAATCGGGAAAAGGTCAGAACAAGGGGTGTGGAGAGAGACAGAGTTTAAAAACAAAAAGGCCAAAAATTAAATCCTGAGGTACAGCATAACAACGAACAGTAGCAACTTGACATGTATTAGACCGCCTTGAAGACAAGAAGCGGAAAGACGACATTAAAGTCATACTCATATTAGGCTACAGATTTTTTTTTCCTTTTCCTCTCCTCTCCTTTTTCTGAGATTATAGACTACAGTATCCAATCTGAGGGTTTTGTCGTTGTTTTTTTGGAGTTTTTTGTTGTTTGTTCTTTGTTCTTGCCTTTTTGCTTTTGCTGTTGTTTTTTTTCTTTTGCTATGTTGTGTTTTGTTTTTGTTCCCCCTTTTACCTATAGGGGGCTCTTTCTCTCCCTCTATTACTAAAGAAGAGACAGCAATTGGTGTTATATAGTCAAAATACAATCAAACCCTATAAAGCCCTACAATCCAGGCAAGAATCAATACTAGCTCAAAAAAGGGAACAAGTCCTTACAGCAAGAATCATTCCCACACCCTCCACACACAGAGTAGACAGGGATGGGCAACTTGGACATTGGCTAACCAATGTAGACAGGGTAGACAGGGGGT
>NW_006408642.1:4322491-4329720 GCF_000296735.1 Chrysochloris asiatica
CTACAGGAACTATCAAGTAAGATAGATACAGCATTGGAAACAATTCAGAGCCTACAGAATGAGGTTCAAACAATTAATATAGAATATAAGAAATGGACAATACACTAAAAGGGAAAAGGAGTAGAAATGAAGAGATAGAAGCCAGAATTAGTGAGCTAGAAATCTGAAGAAGGTCTAAGATTCATGTTGCACAATATGAAGAGGAATAAGTAAGAATTATCGACATTCTAGAACAGGAAAAATCACATGTCCACAGAGGAGATAAATGAAGAGCTGCTGAAAGAAAATTTCCCTAACATCCTGAAAAGCAAAAAGATAAGCATTCAAGAAGCTCAATGAACCCCAGGAAGGATAGACCCTAAAAGACAATCACCAACACATACAATAATCAAGTTCTCCAAAAATCGAAGGACAGGTTCCTGAGAGCAGCTAGGGAAAACATTAGTGTAATAACATACAAAGACAAGCAAATCAGATTAACCTTGGATCTCTCAACAAAAACCATGCAGGCCGAGAAGGCAATGGGAGACAAATATAAAACCCTGAAAAGCTGTTGTATTTGATTGACAGCTTTGCTGGGTAGAGGATTCTGCCAATAAAGAATCTGCTACTCAGCAAAGCTGTCAATCAAAAACAACAGTATACTCAAAACATTCCCGGATTAACAGAAGCTTAAGAATTTTGCCAAATCCAACCCTCCTATGAAAAACATCCTAAAGGAAGTTGTGTGGACTGAGAACCAACAAGAACAGACAACAAGCAGAGATTGACATATGTGGCAATATCACCCTGAACTCAATCGACAAACGGAATAATCAAGAACAGAATATAATTATAAGAACAAAGGATCTGAGAGGGCAGTCTATGATCAAAACCATTACAGTGTGAAAGAAGGTAAATATAGAGGAATAGAGATCCAGGTGGTGAGAAGGTCAGGTAGATAACAAGATAAAATAAACTACAATAAATAGAGGGAAGAGTTAATGGAGTATAAGGGGTTGGGGTAGGGGGCTTAGTTCAGCTGTTGAGGAGGGCGATACAAGAAGGGGAAGGAGGTGGAAGAACAAGATATATAGAGGGACACAGACAGGTTTGTATGGCCTAGTGGGACAGAGGTAAATAGTGATGCATAGTCAACTTTAGAATAACAGGGTTCTGGGATACAGGGATCTAGGTATAGCTTGAAGAGGGTAAATAATACTAAAATGCTTGACTGTCTTATGAATATTGGTTTCCCTTGCCTACTATTGTAAAATAGACACTTGAGTGAGATAGGAAGAAATGTAGGGAAAAATGATTACAGAAAACTTCTATGCCCATCTTCAGCCTATAACTGATTGGAATACCTAAAAGGGGTTCTGGAATTTGCCCAGTGAAATATAGGCCTCTTGTGGAGCCTTTGCAGATTATAGAACGTTAGGTGGAATCCCGAATCCCATCCAGAACCTTATGAGGTGGGACATTCCCACTAGCAAGGACAAGCAGACCAGACTAAAACAGCTAGCACAACAGAAGATACATCTTCAAAGAAAGATCATCAGGAAAAACCCAAAACAGAAATGTCACCATGACTGGCTACTACAAGACTAATCAAGTTGTTCGCCAGGAAGCCATCAAGTCAAGCAATCAAGTTCCTTCAGGACAAACTCCCCTCTTAGACCAACTCAAAGGGAACACATGAGCAGGCATGTAAGCTTGCTGGCAATCACAATGGTCTACTGGTGAGTATAAGAGGTGGGAAGGCAGCAATGAAGACATAGGCTGAGTTCAACCACGGTCCATTGACTCCCATTGACCTGGAGATGAGAGAGAGAAAGGACATAGCCACAGAGGGCTAGAGCTGAGAGGGAAGCATCCAGTTGTTATCAAGTGAGGGGAGATGCACAAGAACACCCAAACTTGCAGACAGTACCCATTTGACCTAGCCTCGATGGCTTGATAATCAGAACTTAACTAGAGGAAGATTACAAAAAACAAAACAAAACTTTTTTTGATAAAGGAAGGAAGGGTATTTGCTACAATTTGATGAACCTGACGTATACTCATAGAGGTAGTAATTCTAAATACCAACATAGAGGGAAGGAGTCTTCACATCAAGTATCAATGCTGTCCCCTCTGAACACAGGATAGATAGGGACAGGCAACTTAGACACTGGCTACCTAAAATGTGGGGGCAATAAAGGCATGAACTGACTGGCTTACAAGGTTTCAAGAGGGAGTTTAAGAGTATTGGGGGTGGAGTGGGAAGAAAGAGTCCCCACTAAATAGTTTTCATCTTGTCTAGATGGGTCTGGTGAAAAGAAATGGGGATAAGACTCCTATGATTCAGTAGTGAGTAACTGTTACCATGACTAACTGCAACTGTCTCAGATTAATTGTAAAGGTAGAAGTTTTGCAACAAAAAGAGGGGAGTGGTTAATCTTATAGTCCAGAAACAGAGGCCCCTAGGACCATCAAGGGAGAAGAGCACAAGCAGACTGTGGGATCTTAACCAGAGAAGCAATGACACCAGTGATGGAGGCAGAGATGGGGACATGGAGAGGGGGAGCAGCTGAGGTCTCTAGATTCATGAGAAGAGAGGGACTAAGAACTGCTGACCAGGAAGCTGATTTGAAGAATATGACCTTTGGAGGTGTATATTATATATGCTTTAGTAGCTTTTAACCCCCACCCCCCAAAAAAACCCCAAAGTGGACAGAGAAATACTGTACATGGAGGGGATTATAATCATTGTAATGAAACAAGGTATATTATTTGTTGAAGGCAAACCTGATGATCTGCCCTGTAAACTTTCACTCAATCCATGATAAAGAACCTTAAAAAATAAAGTTTTCACCAAAAGAGTAAAAGGGAACCCACAGAATGGGAAAAAATCTTTTGTAACAACACATCAGACAAGGGATTAATTTCTAAAATATATAAGAAACTACAACTCCTCTACAAGAAAAACATAAATAACCCAATTAAAAAATGGGTACAGGACATGAATAGACATTTCACCAAGGAGGAGACCCAGGTAGCCAACAAACATATGAAGAAATGTCCACGATCACCAATCATTGTTGTTGTTAGGTACCGTGGAGTCAGTTCTGACTCATAGTAACCCTACACAGGGTTTCCGAGGCTGTCAATCTTTATGGGAGCAGAATGCCTCATCTTTGTCGCGTGGAATCACTGGTAGTTTCAAACTATTGACCTTGAGGTTGGCAGCCCGACTCGTATTAGAGAGATGCAAATCAAAACAACAGTGAGATATCATCTCACACCAGCAATAACAGCAAAGATCAAATAAGTAAAGGACAATAAATGCTGGTGGGGATGTGGAGAGCCTGGGACGCTCCCGCATTGCTGGTGAGACTGCAAAATGGTCCAACCACTCTGGAAAGCAATATGGTGTTTCCTCAGAAGGCTGGAAATAAAAATACCTTATGATCCAGCAATTCCTCTACTTAGTATTTACCCACAAGAAACATGAGCCATAACCCGAGTAAATGTATGCACACCAATGTTCAGAGCAGCACTACTTAGAATAGCAAAACTATGTAGACAGCCTAAGTGCCCATGAACTGAAGAATGTATAAACAAACTGTGGTACACATACACAATGGAATATTATGCTACCTTGAATAATAAGGAAGCTGCAAGCCACCGCATAACATGGATAAACCTTGAGGACATCATGTTGGGTGACATTAATCTCAAAAGGAAAAACACTGCATAGGACCACTACTGTAAAAGGCTAAGAAAAAGAACCCACACTAAAGGTCGGGGAGGAGTTCTTTGTTAGTTACGGGGATTTTGGGGGTGGGGTGAAAGGAGGGAGGGGAAGGTGGAGTACAGGGTAGGGACCAGACACAGGATAATTTGGGTGCTGGGGAGGGGGCAATACAGAAGGAGAAGGAAAATGTAAGAACAAGGTGGATGGGAGAACAATTACGCAGGTTTGCAATAGGCTAAGTGGGACAGCAGTAAATAATGATGTATGCACAAACTTGGAACAACAGGGTTCTGGGAATTAGGGATTGAGGCATGGTTGGAATGGGCAAAAGGGGGAAAATAATGTTAAGATGCTTTGCTGTCCTTTGAATCTTGGTTTCCCTTGCATATCATTATAAAATAGACACTTGGGGCTGGTAAGGAATAGCCAGAAATATCACCATAGAATGCTTTTAAGTTCATATTCTGCCTATAATTGATTGGAATACCTAAAATGGGGCTACAATGTGCCTAGTGAAGGAGGCTCCCCGTGAAGCCTCTGCAATACATAAGACCAAAGGTGGAATCCAGAACCGTATCCAGAATCTTCTGAGGGGGGTAATTTTCCACTTGAAAGGACAGGCAAACCAGCCTGGAGCGACTATCTAAACAGAAGATACTTCTTGAAAGAAAGACCAACAGGAAAAATACAAAACAGTATCGGCAGCCCAACTGACTACAACAAGAACAATCAAGTTGCTTGCCCAGGAGACATCAGGGCAAGTGGTCGGTTCCCCTCAGGGCAAACCCCCTTCCAATACTATGACTCAATGGGAATACATGAGCAGACATGTGCTCTCACTGGTAACCATGCTGGTCATCGATAAGGGGAAGTGAGCAGAAAACAGCAATGAAGCTGTGAACTTTAATGTTCAATAGACTCCTATGAACCTATGTTGGCCAGCAGTATGGCAAGACCTGGTGACTCCTGGGCCTAGAGCCAGTGACATAGTCACAGAGGACTAGAGTGGAGAGTGAAGTGTCCAGCAGACAAGAACAGAGGGCATATGCACAGGAACACCCACACTTGCAGATAATACCCACTTGACATGGCTTCAATGATTGAATGATCAGAACTCAACTAGATGAAGAAAGAAGAAAAAAGAGTAATCTGATACAATTTGCTGAACTTGACCTACACCTACGGATGAAGCTCAAAAGAGGGAACAAATCTTTACAGCGAGGATCATTCCCACCCCCTCGATACACAGGGTAGACAGGTATGGGCAACTTGGACATTGGCTATCCAAAATGGGGTTGGGGGGTGTGCTACAAAGGCAAGAGGGACCCTAAATCCAGAGGGCACACAGGAAGGTAGACTCTCCACTGAGTAGTAACCTATCTGTCTGAACGGGGCTGATGAAAGGAAATAGAGATAGAACTCTTGTGATACAACAGTGAATAATTACTATCAGGACTGACTGTGAGGGTTGGAAATGTAAAGGTAGACATTTTGTAGCAAAAGGAGGGGAGTGGTTGACTTTGCAGTCCAGGAGCGGAGGTCTCTGGGACCATCAAGGGAGAAGAGCAGAGCGTAGGACCCTACCCAGAGAAGCAATGACACCAGAGATGGAGGCAGAGTCAATGACGTGGAGAGATAGAGTAGCTGGGGACTCTAGACCCAGAGAGGGACAGGGGCTGTGTGCTAATGACGATCGGGCAGGCTTGCAGGGTATACCCTTTGGTTGGTTGATGATACATGGAGAGGACTGTAACCATGGCAATGAAAGGATATAGGCTAAGATTAATGTAAAGCTAGTGTTCTCCCTTCTAATGTTCTCCCCATGTAAACTATCACATAATTCACAATAAAACATTAAAGAAAAAGAAAGTAAATGCCAAAGCTTTTCTCATCCCTGTGCTATTGTGCATGGCAGGAGCCTGTGCATATCCCATGGCAGCCTGGGTAAAACTCTGGTGTGGATGGCTCTGAGCTTCACAGGCAGTCAGGTGTCACTAGCTCTGTGCTCTTGTGGTACCACTCTTACCTCAACAATGTTTTTCTCATGCCACTGTAGTTATTTGTTGATTTTTCAGATATGAGGGAAATTCCATTCCTTACTGCCCAATATAATATCTATCAAGTATTGAAGAAAACAGTTAATTTAACTCAGGATTTTTTTTACATCAGCACTACTGAGATTTTGGATAGAAAAATTTATTGTTGTAGGGGCTGCCTGGGGCACTTGAGGATGTTTAAGTTAGCACTTAAGTAAATAAATAACCCTGAGGCACTCCCATTCAAAAGGCAATCATTTCTGTACCAAGAAAATTGCCACGTCTGAGCAGTGAGTACCACAATGGCTGTGAAATTGAAACTCAAGCGACACAGAACAAACTCAACACAATGGGCGAAAGAAAGACCACAAAAGACACACACGAACCCTTCCTCCTAGCCAGCTAACTTACACAGTTTAGGAATAGCAGAAGGAGTTTTTCTACTGTGTGTGACTAAAGGTGTGTAGAAAGAAGATTGTGGTTGAACTATAAGGCTATTTCAAACAAAGGCAAAATAATGATTATTGATTTCCACCGAGAGTATAAACAGGTATATAGGGCTGACTGATAAATGGTTGCACCACTTGCGAAAATTTCGCGCTCACTCTGTTTTCTAATTTTCTTCCTTTTTCAACTCCACTGTTCCTAAGAGAAAGCTGATAGGCTCAGAGGAATCCACCCAACTTAATGATACAAAATCAGTATGTTTCTCTACACCAATAAACCACTGGAGGACTCGAAGCAGTTTTTCTCATTAGCAGAAAGCTCCTTAGTGCGCAATAATCAAAAACAATCTCTACTTGATTACATTTTACGACATATGTTGTTATGGTCAAGTGCTGTGAAGTCATTTCCGAATCACAGCGACCCTGTATAGGGTTTCTGCGGAGCTGACCTCCAGATTAGCAGCTCAGTGTTTTGTATATGGAGCCACATCAGGTCTTCTTTATGACTAATAAGCATCTTCAATTGGCAAAATGAAAGCTGTCTTTAAAATATATATTCATTGACTTAGGTTCTCCCAGAGAAATTCAAGAAAATGCTACATAAATGTAGAGTAGCCCTATAGTAAGAGTCCTGGTATGGCGCTGTAGGATAAGCACTGGGAGGTTCAAATCCACTAGCTGCTCTTCAGAAACAGTGTCAACTATGAGTTGAAACCATCTAGACAAGCACTTAATAAAAGAGATCACCATTTAAACATGTGACAAAATTTTAGAGTTACCTTATTAGGAATATATACATTTGGTTTTTCTTTTAAAAAAATTGCATTTATGGCCATGATAGATTCAAATTGCCATATAAAGAAATACTATTATTATGCAAGCAAATAGCTAATCCCCAAATTCCTTCTAAGAACTTCATCTAGTCAAGAGGGCAGTTTCAAGCTCAGTTTTCTCTCCAATTTTATTTTCACTAGCTATTTTGTATATTGCTTTTTTGTCCTTTGGTTTTTAACTTGTTGTTGTTGTTGT
>NW_006408642.1:4331580-4352217 GCF_000296735.1 Chrysochloris asiatica
GATATTCTTGATGTCATCCCACAACTCTTCTGGTCTTTGGTCTTTAGTGTTTAATTCATCAAATCTGTTCTTCAGATGATCTCTAAATTCAGGAGGAATAAATTCAAGATCATATTTTGGCTCTCGTAGATTTGTTTTCATTTTCTTCAGCTTTAATTTGAATTTGCATATCCTCAAGCTACGAATAATAGCTTTAACTAGCCACGAATAATTAATGGTGCTGTAGGATAAGCACTGGAATGCTAACCATAAGGATGGCGATTCAAACCCACCAGCTGCAACTCAGAAACTGACTCAAAGGCACTTAGCAAAAATAATAGGAAAAAGGAAAAAACAAAAAAAGAAAGGAATTACCCAACTCTTAATAGCCAGAGAAAAACACTGCTAATTGTTAATGCTTGGAACTATTAATCCAAGCCTTCTCATACAGAAACACATACACATAAATATATATATATTTTAAAGGGTCTAGTGTAGTGCTGTACGATAAGCACTTGATTGCTAACTGCAAGGTCAGTGATTCAAAACAACCAGCTGCTCCTCAGAACTGTATACAAAGCTACGAGTCAGCACCAACTTTACAGGGTACCAGGCAACGACAACACTTATAAGTATTTTAACTTTACACACAACATTAGAATGAAGGCGTTTATACATGAATTACAACTCAATTTTCTTGATATAAATTGGTCTAAAATACTACTGACTGTTTCAATATTTATTTCTATCATTACTCATGAGTATAAATGTTTTTTTCTTAAATTTGATGGAAATTATTGTAATTTCATATTGTTTTATTTTAAGAGTTCTCAAGAATAAGAATATTAACTACTTGTCTCTTAAGATAAGTAGTACATGTCTTTCTCATACAGTTTCTTCCATCCATTTAGCCCATCATCCACAGCTCTTCCTAGTACTTTTTGTGGTTTTAGTCTTCAGATTTCTTTGTAATTTTACTGAATTTAACTTAAACGCATAATTTAAAGAATGGTTTGCCAGTCCTTACAACATCATTTAATAACTAATCCATCAGTTTTCTACTGACAGGAAATGCCGACATTAAGATGACCAAATTTTTATACATCAATAGGAGTCCTGCTCCTCGGAAACGCTATACAAGGTTGCTACAAGTCAGAGCCGACTTGATGGCACTTAACAACAACAACAAATAGGAATACTGGAGTCCTGGTGTGGTGCTGTGGGATAATGTGTTAAGACTGCAAATCCATTGGCACCGCAAGGTCAGCAGTTCAAGCTCACCAGCTGCTCCTCAGAAACCCTATACAGGGTCGCTATGGGTTGGAACCAACTCAATGGCACTTAACAGCAACATAGAATTCTTGGTATGGTACGATGGGATAAAGCACTGGACCACAAGGTCAGTTTGAACCAAAAGGCTGGTGGTTCAAATTCACCAACCACTCCTTGGAAACCTTGTACAGGGTCACTATGAGTCAGAACCAACTTGAAGGCACTTAGCAAGAACAGTAAGAGTCCTGGTGTGGCGTTGTAGTATTGTCACTGAACTGCTAACCACAAGGTCGGCAGTTCAAACCCACCAGCTGCTCCTCACAAACTTTATGCACGGTTTCTATGAGTCAAAACAGACTCAACGGTATACATAACAACAACATACAAGTACTTTTACTGCAGACAAAGTGAAGTTGTTAAGGATTTTATTCTATGAGAAATTATAAGGTAATGAAATCTTTCCACGAACTTTTTGAAGCCCCTTCATTCTTGCATCAACAATCAGTGCCCATGGAAGTAGAAGTCAAACAATCAAAACGTTGTGTTGCGTTAGGCAAATCTGCTGCAAAAGACCTCTTTAAGTTCGGAAAAGCAAAGATGTTACACTTTGATGACTACAGCGCATTTAATCAAGCCATGGTTTTTTCAATCGTCTCATAGGCAAGCGAATACTGGACACCCAGAAAAGAAGACACAAAAAGAATCGATGCATTTGAATTGTGGTGTTGGCAGAGAATACGGAATATTTCCTGGACTGCCAGAAGGAGAAATAAATTTGTCTTAGAAGATTAAAACTGGACTATTCCTTGAAAGTGAGGATGGCAAAACTTGGTCTTGCTTATTCTGAACACGATCACCAAAAAAGACCAATTCCTAGAGTAGGGCAGCATGTTTTGGTAGTGTTGATGAAAATGAGGGAAACTCTCAATGATGGACTGACAACAGCCACAGCAATGGGTTCAAACATGGCAGGGGCCAGGATGAAGGCACAGGAATGGGCAACGTTCTGTCCTGTGACACGCAAGGTCGCCACTCGTCAGGTCCACCTTGAGGGCAGCTAACAAAAACAGTACTTTAGACAGTTCTTGGACGTTATTTGTTCAATTCTTTATTAATTCTGGTGCCAGTTTCATAGTTTGTTTTCAGTTATAGTAGCTTTATAATATATGATAGGGTAACTCCTTACCATTGCATTTATTTTCTTAAGAAATTTTCATGGCCATGGTCTCACATTTATTCTCCCTCATTTACTTCAGAATCCCAGGTTTCAATACACGATTTTTATATTACTGCTATTTTACAATGCTAACTTATTTTTTTCGTGGTATTAGATTGAGTGGAATGCTGGTATTGAGCTGTAGAGTAAGCACTAAATTGCTAACCACGAGGTCGGTGGTTCAAACCTACCAGCCAGTTCTCATAAGCAATCTATGTAGAGTCACTAAGAGTTGGCGCTTAACAACATTAAATTGAAGGTTTTCTAATCTAATTCTGCTTATTTACTCTTAGTTTGGGAGCACTGGTAGTATAGCCAGTTAAGCACTGGACTGTTAACCTCAGGGTTGGTGGTTCAAATCCACCAGTCCATCCTTGAGAGAAAGATGAGGCTTTCTGCTCCAATAGAGATCTACAGCCTCAGAAATGTTTTATAAGGTCATTATGAGTAGGATTGTACTAGTCACCATACAATACCAACAATTGTTAATTTACCTTTTTCCTACATTAATCATGGAATCAATCATATATCATTAAAAACAACGGGGGGGGGGGTGCTCCATAAGTTAATTGCTGATGTACTTGATGACTGACTTCAATATTTCAGTTAATTTTCACCAATATCCTCATACCCAGTCTCAACATGTTACTGATCGCGGTAGGAAAAAGCATCCCTGCTTTTCGTAGGCCTGTTCTTGTCTTTCCAAGTGGTGTTGGTGGCTGTGTGCCGTGGAGTAGGTTCCGACTCATAGCAACCCTGTACAGGGTTTCTGAGGCTGTAAATCTTTATGGGAGCACAAAGCCTATCTTTCTCCTGTGGAATAGCTGGTAGTTTCAAACTGCTGACCCTGAGGTTTGCAGCCCGATTCGTAACCACTATGCTACCAGAGCTCCTTGCCTTTCCAAGTAGCAGGGTATATAGTAGTCTCCCCAAGTTTTTAAACTTTAATTCCCATGACAGCAAATTTGGTTGCCTTTTTAACAATCTTAATACAAATTATTCCATGCCATCAGTTACATTTTTGACAAAGGGTCAGCATTCTTATTATTTCCATTCTGTTTGTTCTGTTTACATTGATTTAGCTTCCCTTCTCATCTTTGCATTTGGTAAGTGTTGACCATTTGGATCTCATATAGTTAACTGTCTAAGGGAGCACATTACTCACAGGTGACATTATTTTATAAGCCAATCTACTATTTGTGTAAAATAGCTTCAATACTAAGTTGGTGATAGTCTCGGGGTTTTTTTAGTTTCTACTGGTTTATTATATGTTGTTTTGTTAAGTGCCATCGAGTCAGTTCTGACTCAGAGCAACCCAGTATAGGATTTCCTAAGAGCGGCTGGTGAGTTTGAACTGCCAACCTTGTGGTTCAAACTGACCTCGAGAGCTAGTGCTTATCCTGTGGCACCACACCAAGACTTATTAAATATGTGGATATATATGCAGCTCACAAATGTGTATATCCGAGGGTAAATCATCAAAGTATTGCTGCAAAACCATATAAACCTTTATTTAACAAAAATATCAAAATGTAACCTTTCCCCTCAGACTTTTTGTTTTCAAAACTCAAAAGAATATTTCAAAGTCTGAAGGGGAAAGACCAGGGCTAAAGGGTGGATTGAGTAAGGTTTCCCTATGAAATTCTCCTAGAACAGCCCTTGCTTCCCTTAAAGAATGAGCAGGTGCCACTTTTGTAATCAATGCAGTTCTCAATTTTCTTAATGTAGTTCTCTTCACAATAAATCCTTGTTGATACCCTTTGTACCTACCTTCAAAACAACCGTAACTTTGAGTGAACTCTCTGCCTAGAATTTAACTGACCCAGCAGATGGCCTCAGAAGACACTGTTTGATTGGACCTTTTTAAAAGTATCCTAAAGAGACTTAAGGAGCTACTGGTAGTATAGTGATACGAATCGGGCTGCGAATCGCAACAGCAGTTCGAAACTACCAGCTGTTCCACGGGAGAAAGATGAGGCTTTCTTCTCCTGTAAAGATTTACAGTCTCGGAAACCCTGTACAGGGTCGCTATGAGTTGAACTGGCTCCATGGCACACAGCCACCACCAAGGAGACTTAGACAAATGTATTACAGAGAAAACTTGTCTGTAGTCATCCAAAGCTCACAAAGGCATGCTGACACATTTTGTTTGGAATAAACCTCTGCATGCATGAACTGGAATCCTAGTAGTGATAATATATCTATATCTATACATATAAATTTTTTTTTTTTTTTTTAACCTTACTTCTATTCATAATGAGCTCTGGCAGCATAGTGGTTACGAACTGGGCTGCGAACCTGAAGGTCAGCAGTTCAAAATTACCCGCCGCTCTGCGGGAGAAATGTGAGATTTTCTGCTCCTGTAAAGATTTACAACCTTGGAAACCCTGTACAGGGTTGCTATGAGTTGGAAACAACTCCACGGCACATAACAACAACTCCTATACATACACCAATGATAAAAACCGGCATGGGGATAGTGTGTGACCTCCTCTAACTTCACTAGAGTTAAGGAGGAAAATCACTATGAGCTTCAGTCAGCTCAAGACTGACTCCTAGATGGTGAAGGCCAGACTTTTTTTTAAAAAACCAATTCTGACACCAACCGTCCCTTCCATGGCACATTCTACTTCTGTGCTGGCTTCTATAATCCACTGCAATGGCCACACAGAACTCACAGACAAAAATCTCAGTTTATTAGGGAAGTAATAGGTCAATGTCCGGGGTATTGTTCTTTAATCAGGGCAGCCTCCGATCCATGTTTGCAGACACGCCTCTCTACAACCCTAGTCCCTTGGCTTCTGTCTTGCTCAGACAAGCATCATAAAGCTCTTTTAATTCTGCCAATAACACTCAACTCCACAAACAAGCCTCAGCCTGAAGACATTCAGCAAACCTAGCTCCCCAGGCAACTACTGAGAGGCATACCACTCTGACAGCAATCCTCCTGCCAGAAGACACTCACCTTTCCTGCTCTGTGGGCTGGAAAGTCCACCACTCTGGCTCTTGCTGATCTCCCGGTTCTGCTGCCTATACTACCACCCCTTCCCTGTTTCTCACCATCTCTCACCATGTTTGAATCCAGGAGGTAAAATGCAAGGATCTTCGGGTCTTCTGCTACTACCAGGTGTCAGTTTTCCATCCCTAGGTCAAGGAGGTTCACTGAGCAAGGATCGTAGGGTCCAAAGACGCACCACACTTCTGACTCTTCTTCCTCCTCAAAGACGGTAAGATCCACTGTTGCTCCTGTTTCTGAGATGGCTCATTTAAACCCACAATAGAGTTCCAAGTTTTTACAATCACAATTAGGCCTGCTACCTATCACAACTGATTCATATAATCCATCAGCATCTTCCCCGACCTTCTTTTTCCCAGAACCGTCAGGAAAAAGTGATTTGGTGGGAGTTTACACAGACTATGGGTAGAAAAGGGAAGAAACTGCTTTGTTCTCTGTGCCCTATATGTCAGCCAAGAGGATGTGAATCCTTTGGACACCTTATGGCCTCATGAGGATAAGCTCTCTATTATGTGGATGATGTGTCTTTGTTATATGTCTTCTCTTTATTCTTTTTGATGTTGTTGCTATTAAGAACCTTCAAGTTTGTTCCAATGCATAGCGACCCTGTAGAGGCTTTACAAGGAATAGCTGGTGGGCTTAAACAGCTGACCTTGGGATTAGCAGTTTGGGTTATCCTAGATGCCACACGAGGACAGATCTCTAAAATATGTATTTGAATTTGGGCTTTCCACCCCTTCCAGCAGTTCAACAGCGCTAAGAAAATACAGGGTTGATATCACCTTCCTGTTTGCACCAAGTGTAATCCTAATATACAAAGGTGGTGTCTGCTGCTGGCTATGAGGGAAAACCAAAACCAAAAGGAACAAGTATCACTTATACTTGGACAGAACCCTTGGACTTTGCAGGTGACAGCCGTTCTTGAATGACCTGTAGGAGTGTCTTGAAGCATTTCACTATGGCTGACCTGTAGGGAGGCAGTCCCAGCTTTTTCAGTTAACGCTTGAATACAGCACTTACCATGTGCGTGACCCTCATTTAAGTGCTTTGCATTTGTTTGCACATTTAATCCTTTTAACAACCCTGAGGTGGTTGTTGTTAGGTGCCATCAAGTTGGTTCCAACTCATGGCAACCTGCCGGGTCCTGGTCCTGTGTCAGCCTCACACACTGTTAAGTTTGAGCCCACTGTTACAGCCATCTCATTGGCGGTGACAGTCTCATCTCAAAGGACATGACATCCTTTTTCAGGGACTGGTCCCTCCTGATAACATATCCCAAGTATGTGAGATGAAGTCTCACCACCCTCATTTCCAAGGAGCATTCTGGTCGCACTTCTTCCAAGACAGATTTGTGTGTTCTTCTGGCAGTCCCTGGCACTTTCATTCTTCCTCACCAACACCACAATTTGAATGCATTGATTCTTCTCTATTCTTCCTTAGTCACTGTTCAGTTTTCACATGCATATGAGGCAAATGAAAATATCATGGCTTGGGTATGGAGCACCTTAGTCCTCAAAGTAACAGCTTTGCTCTTTTAATAATTTAAAGAGGCCTCTATTACAACAGATTTATCCAATGCAATACGTGGTTTGATTTCTTGACTGCTGCTTCCATGAGCATTGTTTGGGGACCTAAGTAAAATGAAATTCTTGACAACTTCAATCTTTTCTGTTCATCATGATGTTGTTTATTGGTCCAATTGTGAGGAGTTCTGTTCTCATTACACTGAACTGTAATTCATACTGAAGGCGATGAGGTAGGAACTATATTTGACAGATGAGGAAATCAAGGAACAAAGAAATTACACATCCAGTTTAAGGACACAGATCTAGGAAGCTGCGTGCTAAAGCCACACTAAGATTCTACACATAGGAGTGCTGGTGGGTAGGGAACTTGGAACTTGAAACGTGTCCTTCTTAAGCTGCCTCTTCTGTGCAATATAAAACTGAAATGTATTAATTTAAAAAGGGGCAAATCAAAAATTCTGGCAAAAATTGTCTAATTCTCAGGACTCACTAATAAAAATGTACCGGAGAAATAATGAATGAAATGTGACTGGTAGCTGTGCCCTGAAGAGCGTTAAAAGAAAGAAAAATGTAGAGCTGCAGACACGTCTAAGTAGTAAGTATTGGAAAGACTAAAGTAGGAAAAAGGCTAATTAACAAATGGTTAAAATAAAAATGTAATGTTAGGATGTCAGAGACTTCTGGAATATGCAGATGAACTTATTTCTGCTCTATTCTACCTCCAAATCTCACTGAAAATGACAGTACACTCTGCCCTGACTCAAGCAAAGCTCAAGAGACAGGACTCTGATTCAAGCAAAGCTAGAACTCTGACACACTGAGTGAAGGTCTGCCAGAGGGCCAGTACACACACACACACACACACACACACAAGCACACCCCATCCCCTTCTAGGCCTTCAGAGCTAGCTGCCCCTTCCCTCAGCCCACTGAGAGAAGGAATAAAGGCTTCTTTGGTGAGACTAAAGCACAGGAGCAGAAGTACAGCAATCAGCAGGCCATTATTTTTTTAAATGCTATTATGCTGAAAGGGGTATTAAGAGGAAGCAGAGACAAGGCTGGGAACAGAAGAAAACTTGGGAGCAATGAGAAAGCATTCATGAAACAAAGGACAAATGCTGTTTTTAAAAGCAGGGTGGGCATTCAGAGAACACAAAGAGCTCTTAAATACTTAACATTTGTTGTTGTTAAATGCCCTTGAGTTGGTTCTGACTCATAGATCAGCCAGTGGGTTTGAACTGCCGACCTTGTGGTTCAAAATCCAGTGCTGATCTTACAGCGCTACACTAAGAATCCAAACAGTAAACATTGTTGAAATAAATTCAACTGAAGAATTGGAAAACAGACTAGGAAATCTTCCTAAATTACAACGAAAAAGACAAAGAAACAGCAAACAGGAAAGGAAAAAAACTTCAAATCCACAATAAACAGATTAAGTCTACGTAATGCAATGTTGTTATTAAGTTCCAACAACTCAGTTACGACTCATAGTGACCCTGTATAGGGTTTTGGAGGAGCAGCTGGTGAGCTTGAACTGCTGACCTTGCGGTTCAAACCGACCTGGCAGTCCAGTGCATTAACCGATAACACCACATCAGGACGCCTATATAATTAATGCAATGGTGGTGGTGGTGTGCTGTGGAGTTGACTCTTTCTCTATTCTGGGTTGTTGTTGTTGTTAAGAACTGTGGAGTCAGTTCCGACTCATAGCTACCCTGCATAGGGTTTTCGAGGCTGTAAATCTTTACGGGAGCAGAAAGCCTCATCTTTCTCCAGAGGAATGGCTGGTAGTTTCAAACCGTTGACCGAACTTTTGACTTGAGGTTAGCTGCCCAACCCTGGTAGTTGTCACCACTATGCTACCAGAGCTTGTTATATTGTTACAGCAGTTTTAGATTCGAGAGTGTCACAGCAGTCCTAGGCCCGAAGTGTGACTGGAGCTCTTGATCTGTCATCAAAGAAACCGAGGCCACTAGGAGAGGTGAAGCAGAGTTTCAACCAGCTGGCTCAGAGGAGCTAATTTCTCCAGATTTTGAGCACAGAATATAGGGCACTGCAGACTTACATGGGGTCAGAATCGGGGAGGGGTTAGATTGCAGACCTGTTTGAAGACAGGAGGGAAACCAGAGGATTGGTTCTGCTTAGTAACCTGATTAACATTTTAGCCTGTCTCCTGAGTGGAGAGGGCAGTGAATGTTTTTACCTTTTTCTGTCAATATAATACAATGGAAATCCAAAAATAAGAACTGAAGAACTAAAGTATCAAGACCAACTGATACAGAAAAACAAATGATCATGAAACATCAGAACACCAAGGGTGAAGCGAAGACAGTGAAAGCATCTGAGAGAATGAACAGGTCACACTGGAAAGATTAGGGAACAAACTGGCAGCAGTCACTCAACAGCAATGCTGGAGGCAACTGCACAATGGCTTCCAAATATGGAGGGGCACAGACATACAAATGTTTCAAACACACAAAATTCCAAAACTTCTCATACACCTACCGAAAGAAGGGAGGTCATTACCAAAAACGGTGTAAGAAACCAAATCAAACTAAAGTTAGTAAGTAAGGACAAGAACTACGAAGCCTGAACCACAGAAATAATAACAAGGATTCTAGAAAAAAATCTCTCCAAGGAAAACAAAAGAGGGATAAGTTATTTGATGTTTATTGTGAAGGCACACTAAATTTAGGAATGAGTCAATGGATGAAACACACACACACACACAGAAAACCTACATACACGGAGAAAAGGAAAAAAAAAAAAAAAAAGGACATAGAAATTTATAAAATAAGGCAACCATCAACTCAAGGTGGGAGGAATTATACAAAAAAGAAAACATAATTAGGCCGTAATGCAAGCTTAACTCTGAAAAATATTTGCACAACGTGTTTGCATAATAAAATAATCACTAAATACTAATTTAACTAAAAGTTGTAAGATAATTACACAGGATGGATGGAAGGACTGCCTACGCAGGGGACATATAAAAACATTCATGATGTACTCAATGAAACTGAAAAATACGTTATTTGGAAATGTAGAGGAAAATAGCAGAAGAAACATCTAAAAACTGAATCAATTCTAGGAAATTGGAAAGGGCAAAGAACTGTTCTTTTGTTATAGGAATATTTGACCTTTAGAGTTATGAATGTGTATTACTTTCATAAAAATATGATGATGAAAGAAAACTGAATATACTTGGTCAAATATAAGCCAAAAAAAAGAGAGATAAAATCTACTATTTAAAATCATGACAAGTACTGATACGCAGTTGTGACTTAAAAGAATGATGGGATCCCAGGGTCAGGGTGGGAAACATTTTAATGTTTTAAACTTTGTTGTTGAGATTGTGCACAGCAAAACATACACCAATTCAATAGTTTCTACAAGTACCATTTAGTGACAGTGATTACTCAGAGTTGTACGACCATTCTCACCCTCTTTTTCTAAGTTGTTCCTTCCCCATTAGCATAACTTTTCTGGTGGTTGTGTGCCACTGAGTTGGTTCCTACTCACAGTGACCCTGCATAGGGTTTCTGAAACTGTAAATCGTCATGCTCCCATGGAGCAGCTGGTAGATTCCAACTATAGACCTTGTGGTTAGCAGCCCAATTTGTAATCCACTGGGCTCCTTAACATAAATGTACTACTCCTTAAAGTTCCTATCGAATCTTTCAAGTTGCTGCTTTCCCTCTAGTCCCAAACAGATAGTTCTAAAACACAGCATAATGTTCAAGGGAAGCATTTTTAACTCATTAAGCTAAATTATTTGGTTTTAAGAGGATTTCAGAAGATTTTTTTTGGTTTAAGGTTTAAATGGTCTCAGGGCAATAGTTTTAAAGGTTCATCCAACCTTCATGGTTTAGGAAGTCTGGAGTACAAAGGATTTTGAAATTATGTTCTGCATTTCCCCCCTTTTGATCAGGATTCTTCTACAGAATCTTTGATTGAAATGCTCAGTAATGGTAGCTGGGTAACATTCAGTTTTTCTGGTCTCATGGCAAAGGAGGTAGTTGTTCATGGAAGCAATTAGCCATATATTCTATACCCACCCTCTTCTAGTCTTGACTCTCTTTCTTCCTCGGTCGCTCCAGGCAAATAGAGACCAACTGCTATACCTTGGATGGTCGCCTGACTTGCAAGCTTCTAAGACCCCAGGTAGCGTAGAAGCACTAATCTGTTATTAGGCCAATAAATTGGGATGCCCATGAAACTATGACTCTAAACCTCCAAACCAAGAAAACAAATTCCATAAGCAACCTCAGCAGAAACACTTTTTTAAGCCATTGTTATAAATATACCTATCACAACTTTTGCCAATTCAAATTTTTTATAGGTGTACAACTAATTTCCATCACTATTAGCCACCCCCTTCCCTGTCCACCCCTGGTAACCACTAATAAGCTTTGTTCTGGGGGGCAATCACAATAGTTTAATTTATGCCACCTGCGCTCCAATGTGAGCTCAGCTGCTTTCATTTTTTAACAACGCTGCTCCCAAGAATGACTCAGAACATCGTGTCTAGAAGAATTTGATAATCTCTACTACTCAGAGGTGGCCAGGATGGACTCCAAAGCCTCATCTTTTCTGAGTTCCCCTTTCCAATCACTCTCTAGCTTCTGACAGGCTCTTTCTGCTGCCCAGACTGAGTGAGGTCAGTGGCCACAGTCAGCAGTGCTGCGTCAGATCTCTTATCCAGGAGAGCTGTCAAACCAAGATGAGACCCTCCTGTGGCAATTTGGCAGTTCCAAACCCTCCAAGTAAATTCCCACACAGGTGGCTGAAGGTCAGGTACTCACATGTTTACTGCTGGGCCTGGAACAGGAGGGAGAACCCAGACCCCTCAAGGAGCTGCACCCACAGCAGACTGTAGAGGAGAGATGGGTTCTGGTTTCCAGAAGAAATAAGTAATGGATAGGCAATCCAATACATAAAACACTGATGTTAAAGAAAGAGATGGCTTATTAAATCTGTCTCTTAAAAGATTCAATAATGGGTCATCTTGAAGAATTACTTAATTATATCTCCTCTTAAAAATGAATGATTTTATGCAATAAGCTTCATGCGCTCTGGGGCATTGGTGGGCGATCAGCAATGGAACACCATGAAGCAGAAATCTGACAGGATGGATATTCCTTTTAAAGGTGTTTCTTTCTTCTTTATTTCTGTTTGCTCATTTATTGTGCAAAGAACGACCTCATGTTCATTCTGTTCAAAATAAAAATGCTCTGCTTCCAGGTCTTAGGGCTTTTTCTCAATGAGTTTGGTTAAAGGTGTATATTTACAGTCTTCTAGCAATCTTGCAATTTTTGTCTCCAGGTGGTATGTTTTTGCTCTTTGATTTAGATTCTAAAATCTTATTTCATCAGAGGAGCCACACTTCTAGAACATAGAATGATTCACTCTTATGTACCCTAGGGCAACGCTTAACACTTGGTCTGGTTCCTAACGAGGCAATAGACACAAGTGACTGCAATTAGCAACCCATCACTTCACACTGCTAAGTGGATTCAGAAGCCAGTGTTATCCCTACGCTGATTAGCAGATGGGAGCTGAACCTCGCCCCATGGACAGAACCATCATTAAGTATTTGGGGTTTATACGTTGAATGAATTTAACATCAAATTGAAGAATCAGTTCAGCACAAAGTCAATTCCTATAAGGTGGAGGTCAAATACAGTTCAGATTTCCATTCCCCAAGCTGCTCTACCACCCCATCTCATACAGTGGTCACTTTTGCTCCCTTCAGCACTCTTTCCTCTCCATTTGGGTTCAGCAATTCACTGCCATGGCTCCCAGAACTCACAAACTGTATTTCTAGTTAAGTGGTGCTCCATAGGGATCATGAGGCTACAACTCATGGCATGTTTATCCGGGAGCATGTAGGCAAAGCCTCCTCTCTTCAGTGCAGGAAGCCTCAGCTAGCTGCGTAGACCTCCTCTAGGCCACGTGAGGACAGTCTCCTCATGGTACCTCTGTACAGGATCTAGTGGCCCTGCCATCTGTTGACACCAGATCTGACTTGTTCTCACTGTCTTCAGAGTTAGAGCTCTTGACTTGAGTTATGGCTTTTAGGAGGTCCCTTGTCTCCTCTCTCTCTCTGCTGCTGCTTTTTTTCTTGCCAACCTATACTTCTTCCTGCTGCTTCTCTTCCTGCTTCTTTCTGTTTCAAAAACAGCTGTTGGGCTGGCTGCATATATACGTGGAAACTTTAAAAAGTTGATGTAAAAATTCCATTATCTTTTAATACCATTTTCCACAAGTTTTTGAAGCTCTCTTGAATACATATCCACTCACTACCATCAAATCGATTCTAACTCACATTGACCCTATATGATAACTGCTCCTTAGAGTTTAAGAAAGTAAATATTTATGAAAGTTGACAACCTCATCTTTCTCCCACAGAGCAGCTGGTGGGTTTGAACTGCCAGTCTTACCATTAGAAGCCTCATGCTTAACCAACTGCACCACTATGACTCCTTTCGTAGACACAATTCCTTGTCAATTTCAGGGCTGTAGATACTTCATTTGCATAGTCTACTGTCCAGTCCCTGTAAGGTGTATACTAAACAAAAGGTGCAGACTGCAGCCCAGGGCCAGGTATAAAGTCTGAAACCATCCTTGTTTACTGCTTACCTGGAAATTGTCAATCAACCTAGACAAAAGTAACAAATCCTTTAAGGTAGAAAACTAGGGCAAAAGAGAAACATCTCTCACAGCTGGTTTTCCAAAGAACCAAGGCAAAAGTTCATATAAAGGAACTCATTTCACCACAATATGTCAGCAGCTTGTTGCACTGTTGTGTGGGGCAGAGTGTGAGGTAAAAGAGGCAATCATACACTCCTCAGGGTAACCACTATGACACCAGGGGCAGCAGAAGAGGCAGTAAGTTTTTACAACGACAATGCTACAGGACATAGTTTGAAACAAGAAACTCTCTGAGAATTGTCTTTTAAGGTACTCAAGACATGTGGTTTAATCCGCGGGTGTTGCTGAAGTGCATGCCAGAGAAAATGACTTTTCTTTTGAGTTCAAAGAAGTATTTTTCTGTGAAAAGGCCTTTATTTCAAGACAACAAAACAAAAGGTAAAACAAACCCTTTCACTATCAGAAAATGGCATATATGTCACACAACACAGAAGAACGACACAGAAAGAAACACAATGAGGCCCTCAAAATAAATGAGTTTTGCTCATTTCCTTAATACCAAAAATTATGATGCCAGATGTTAAAGTGTTAGCTGATTTTTGTTCATGAGAGTACAGTGTAAACATCTTTAAAGTTCAGGGTACTTGACAAAATTTAAATCCAGTTTGCTTTCTCTCTTGGTTAATAACAGCCCTGATGAGAAAGATTGCCTTGCATACAACACATCAGCAACTACTTAAACATTTACTTTATTTCTTCTATTGTAATCCTGTTAATCACAACATGACACACGAAAGAGGAAGCTCAGAGAGGAAAGGCTAGGTTACAGGTCGGAGCTAAGCTTTGAACTCGCACTCTGTTTTTTCTCCTGAATAATCCAGTTCCTTCCCACTTCCCAACTCTCCAGCTATGTTACCACGAAAGTCTTGGACAGTGTTGCATCCTCTGTCATCACTCTATTAGTGCCTTCTAATTGCAGTAAGTATTCAATCTGAAAATTACTAGAACTCTTTAAGACTTCTCATCCAAAACCAAAAGCAAGTTAAAAAGCAAAACAAAATAGTCCAAAAAAATCCCAGCAGCTTGGAAGTGACAGATAATCATTTAAGAGCTATGTATTTGAACTGCAAGGTCAGTGGTTCAAACTCATCAGCTGCTCCTTGGAAACCTTGTACAAGGTTGCTATGAGTTGGATGGAACCAGCTCAACGGCCCTTAACAACAATGTGACTGTGGCGGCATGGATTAGCTAGTATCTCTTCTAGCCATAGTCTATGGTGGTGGTGGTGGTGGTGTGCAACCGAGTCAGTTTCAATTGTTGTTGTTATTGTTATGTGCCGTGGAGTAGGTTCCGACTCATAGCGACCCTGTACAGGGTTTCCAAGGCTGTAAGTCTTTACGGGAGCAGAAAGCCTCATCTTTCTCCCACAGAACAGCTGGTAGTTTCGAACTGCTGACCTTGAGGTTTGCAGCCTGATTCATAACCACTATGCCACCAGAGCTCCTAAGTGACTCTATATAGGGTTTCCAAGGCTGTAAATCTCGATGGAAGCAGAAAGCAACATCTTTCTCCCACAGAGCGGCTGGCTGGTAGATTTCAACTACTAACCTTGAGGTTAGCAGCCCAGTTAGTAATCCACTACACTACCAGGGCTCCTTAGCCCTAGTCTGTAACCCCCACCACACAACATTTCTGCCCTGCTGGGCCTGGGGAGGAGAAGGTAGAAGATACTGATAGGATGACATGATTCAGTTGTGGACGTTAGCAGAGCTAATTGTGTTACAGCATGACTAACAGCCCCCAGTTAAACTAGGTAGCCACTAAGTCCTTTCAGCCCCGTCTCACCCTGCTCCCCCCACCTTCCACCATAACTTCTTACAGAAATAAACTTCTTACAGAAAAACCGTGAAGGCCAGAATGACTCAAGGACACCTGAACAAACAGGATAAAACTTAGCCCATTCGTACAAAAAAGATAAGGGTTTATTGGTGGGTTTACTCCCACTTACAGGATAAGGTGGTGGTTAGTGGTTATGTGCCGTGGAGTCGGTTCTGACCCATAGCTACCCTGGTACAAGGTTTCCGAGGCTGTAAATCTTTACGGAGCAGAAAACCTCATCTTTCTCCTGCGGAACAGCTGGTCGTTTCAAACTGCTGACCTTGAGGTTTGCAGTCCAATTCGTAACCACTACACTACCAGAAAGCCTGCTGGAATGTCCCACCCCAGCTGACAAGACAAGTCTGTGTGTTCTAACCACTCTGCATTTCCTTACTTTGGGGTCAGAGTGATTTGGGCTTTAGGTGACACTCTGACCGCTGGCAATAAACTTTGCTCTTTAAGATTTTGAGTTGAGTTCTTTCTGACTCGTGCTGCTGCAACAATTGTAATTGTAAAAACTTGAAACTCTAGCATGGGTACAAAATGAACCATCTCAGAAGCAGAAGGGGGATCTCACTACCATCAAGGAAGAGATGGGAGTAGAGTGTGCTCATTGGTCCCCAAAATTCCTGTGTGGTGAACCTCCTCAACCCAGGAACAGAAAGCCGTGACACTGGAGGAGTGGCAGAGGAGCAGCCGTAGCAGAACCAAGAACCAGAGCACAAGACAGAGCAGTAGACTTTCCAGCCCACGGAGCAAGTAAAGCTGTGTGACTTTGTAGAGTGGGGTGTTTCCAGGCACTTAATGGGGTTTGCTGACCCACAGAGCTAGAGCACACTGCCTTCACACTGAGTCTTATGGTAGAGTGGTGTGTCCTATGGGCATTTATCAGCAACTTACTGGAACAAACGTTCTCTGAACATTTCTTACCCAAATTGTAGCCTGTTAATAAGGAGCTCTGGTAGCGTAGTGGTTACGAATCGGGCTACTAATCTCACAGTCAGCAGTTTGAAACTACTAGCTGTTCCATGGGAGAAAGATGAGGCTTTCTGCTCTGTAAAGATTTACAGCCTCGGAAACCCTGTACAGGATGCTATGAGTTGGAACCAACTCCACGGCACATAACAACTTTCCTAATAAACCCTATTAAGAATGCTATCTGAGGCCTGTGTGACCACGGCAATGAATTATCAAACCCAGATGAGTAAGAGGGTTGGTGTCAGATTTTTGCAGTGACCCATCTCATTCTATAACATGAATGTATTTCTGAATCTAATTAAAAGCTCGATAATATCCCATACTCTTTTTAACACCCAGTAACAAACAGCATCCACCACTGGTCTGTTCACTTGTTGGACTGGGGTGGCTTGTGTGTTGGACTGGGGTGGCTATGATCCTGGAAGTGATGCCACTGGGATTTTAAATACCAGCAAGAACGTTAATACCCACAGTGGGCATTTCAGCAGAGCTTCCAGACTAAAACAGACTAGGAAGAAGGTGAGGCAGCCTACTTTTGAATGTTTAGCCACTGATATCTTATGAATAGCAGAGGAAGGTTGTCAGATAAGAGTAGCAGAAGATGAATCGCTCAGGTTGGAAGACACTCAAAACAACTCAGGTTGGGGAGATCTGCCTCCTCAAGTAGAGTTGACCATAATGATGTGAATTAGAGCAAAGCTTTCAGGACCTTCATCGGCTGATGGAGCACAACTAAAAATAAGGAGAATCAGTAGTAAACATCCATTAATAATCAGAATATGGAACTGTATGAAGTATGACGAGGAAAGTTGGAAGTTGTCAGAAAACAAATGGAATGCAGAAAGACTGATATCCTAATAAGCTGAAATGGACTGGTATTGGCCATTTTGAATCTGATAATCATGTGGTTTACTATGCCCGGAACAAACAATTCAAGCGGAACGGCACTGCAATCACCACAAAATTATATACCAACCACTAAAGCCAATGATGACAAAATTGAAGAATTCTACCAACTTACAGTGTGGCACTATGGGATCAGCACTGGATTGCAAACCACAAGGTCAAAAGTTCAAACCCACTAGCAGCTCCTTGGAAACCCTATACAGGGTTGCTACAAGTAAGAACCAACTCAACAGCACATAATGATGACAACAACAACCAACTTCTTCAGTCTGAAATTGATCAAACATGTAATCAAGATATATTTGATAATTACTAATGATTTGAATGTGATAGTTGGAAAACAAAGAGGATGATCAGTAGTTGGAAAATAGAACTTTGTTGAGAGAAATGATGTTGAAGATCATATGATAGAATTTGGAAGACCAATAACTTCTTTATTATAAATATCTTCATTTAAACAACCTAAGTGGTGACTACACATGGACTTCACCAGATGGAATATACAAGAATCAAATTGACTACATCTGTGGAAAGAGATGGAAGAAAAACTCCACATCATCAGCCAAAACAATGCCAGGGGCAGACTGTTGAATAATTACTCATATGTTCAGGCTTAAGTTGAAGAAAACTAAAACAAGTCCATGAGAACCAAAATACGACCTTGAACATGTACCATTCAAATTTAGAGACCATCTCAAGAACAGGTTTGATGCAATTAAACACTAAAGACCGAACACCTGAAGAGTTGTGCGATGACATCAAGAACATCATACAGGAAGAAAGCAAAAAGGTCATTAAAAAGAAAGGAAAGGAAGATCAGATCAAAATGGATGTCAGAAGAAGCTCTGAAACTTGCTCTTGAGCAGAGAGAAGCTAAAGTGAATGGAAGAAATGAGGAAGTAAAAGAACTGAGCAGAAAATTTCCGAGTGCAGCTTGAGAACACAAACTCAAGTATTATAATGAAAACATTCGGATTACCTCAAGTTGACAGAAGTGAAGAAAAAAATTCAAGACTTGACTTGCTACACTGAACAATTCTGTGGGTTTGGCACTGTAGGATAAGCACTGGACCACAAGATTGGTTTGAACCACAAGGTCAATGGTTCAAATCCACTAGCTGCTCCTCAAAAACCCTATACAGAGTCACCATAAGCCAGAACTGACTCAACGGCACTTAACAACAACAAATGGGCAAAACGTTGGAAGATGTAAAAAGCATCAAAAGCCAATGCAAGGAACACACAGTCACTGCTCCAAAAAAAAGAAATGATAGAAGTTCAGCCATTTCAAGAGGTAGTATATGACCAAGAAGCCAAGATACTTAAGCAACAAGCTCAAGCTGCACTGAAGGCATTGGTGAAAAACAAGACACCAGGAACTGAAGGAATACAAACTGAAATCTGTCAACAAACTGATTCAGCACTGGAGGCACTCACTTATTTATGTCAGCAAATTTGGAAGACAGCAGCCTGTTCAGCTGACTGGAAGACATTCATATTTGTGCTCATTCCAAAGAAACATGGCCCAATGGACTGCAGACATTATTGAACAATATCATTACTCTAACATGCAAGTAAAACTTTACCGATGATAATTCAATAATGGTTGCAGCAGCAGTACCTTGACAAAGAGCTCTCAGAAATTTAAGTCAGATTGAGAAAAGGACATAAATCTAGGGATATCATTGTTGATGTCAGATGGATCTTGGCTGAAAGCAGAGAATACCATAATGATGTTTATTTGAGCTTTATTGAGTATGCAAAGGCTTTCAACTATGCGGATCATGACAAACTTTGTTTAACACTACGAAGAATGGGTATTCCAAAACACTTCGTTGTGCTCATGAGAAACCTGTACATAAACCAACAGGCAGCCATTTAAACAGAACAAGGGGACAGTGAATGGTTTAAAATCAGAAAAGGTGAGCTAGGGTTGTATCCTTTCACCATGTTTATTTAATCTGGATGCTGAGTAAATAATCTGAAAAGCTGGATTGTATGAAGAAGAACATAGCATCAAGATTGCGTACTAGAAGCAAAGAGGACTGAAAATGCTATTTATGAAGACCAAAAACTACATACAACCTTCAGTATAGATTACAATTCAATGTAAAGAAAACAAAAATCACAAGTGGACCAACAAATATAGTGATAAATTGGAGAAAAGATTGAAGTTGTCGAAGACTTAATTTTGCTTGGATCCACCATCAACACTCACAGAAACAGTAGTGAAGAAATCAAATGACACACTGTGTTTGGCATATCTGCTGAAGAAGACCTCTGGAAATTGTTCAAGAGGAAAGACATAAATTTGAGGACTAAGGATGGCCTGACCCAAGCCATGGTATTTTCAATAGCCTCATATGAATGTAAAAGCTGGACAGTGAATAAGGAAGATTTCTCCAGGTACTGGTGCCTCCTCATAACATGTCCTAAGTATGAGACTAGTCTCCCCATCCTAGTTTTTAAGGAGCATTCTGCCTGTATGTCTTCCAACACAGACCATGTTTGTTCTTCTGCCAATCCATGGTACCTGGAGAAGGCATCATGATTGTTAAAGTGGAGTGTCAGAGAAAAAGAGGAAGACCCCCGAAGAGATGGACTGCCATGGTGGCAGCAGCAATGGGCTCAAATGCAACAACAATGGTGAGGCTGGCGCAAGATGAGGTGCTGTTTCATTCTGTTGTGCATAAGGTCAATGTGAGTCAGAAGTGACTTAAGGCACAACAATAAAATGAACACCATCAAAGAATAGATACTTGCTATGTATTCAAACTAGTAAAGACTATAGAAAAGGTTGAGCAGATCCTGAATTCATTATAAGAAACTAGAGTACAATTAATATCAAAACTTGATTTCAAAAAAAAAAAAAGATAAATTTCACTTATAAAAATAGATTTAAAAACTGTAAATAAAGTGCTGGTAGATAGAACCAACAGTGAATTAACAGAAAGATCTACCAAGCGTGGTTTAATTCAGGAATGAAGAGATGGTGCAACGTTAAGAAAGATACAACAACATAATTCATTACACTAAGAGAAGTGAAAAGACAAGATATCATATCAATCAAACACAGACATTGTTATGAATTAAACTGTATTCCCACAAAGTATGTGTCAATTTGGTAGGCCTAGATTTTCAGTACTAAATAATTATCCTCCACTACCACAACTCAAAATGAAGAGAAACAGCTGTAAATATCCACTGAAAATC
>NW_006408642.1:4355342-4385669 GCF_000296735.1 Chrysochloris asiatica
GTGTTGGAGGAGAATATTGAAAGTGCCATGGGCTGTCAAAAGAACCAACAGATCCCTGGTGGAAGAAGTGCAGCGAGAGTGCTCCTTGGAGACCAAGATGGCCAAACTTCGTCTGTCATACTTGGGACATATTGTCTGGAGGGACCAGTCGCTGGGGAAGGATATCATGTTTGGTAAGGTGGAGAGTCAGAGAAAAAGAGGAAGACCCCCAATGAGATGGATTGGCCAAGTGGCAGCATCAATGGACTCAGTGTGGCAACAGTAATGAGGTTGGCCCAGGATCAGGCAGTGTTTCGTTCGGCTGTGCTTAAGATCACTATGGGTTGGTACTGATTAGATGGCATCTAACAACAACAACCAGAATGGGGTGTAATTAACCTGAGTTGTAAATCCTAACCTCTAGGATGTTAATGGGAGTCCTGGTGTGGCACTGTTGATTAATGAAATGGATTGCAAAATTGGTTTGAACTGCAAAGTTGGCGGTTCAAGCTCATCAGCCGCGCCTTGGAAATCCTTTACATGGTCCTTATGGGTTGGAAAAGATTCAATGGCACTTAACAACTACAAGAACAAAAGATGTTGGTGAATCAGGATTGAAGTAGTTATGTTAATGACACAGGACACAATCTCCAGGATTAATTTGTATTTGGAAATTGGCTGGAAAGATATTTTTCATAAAAGCAATAAAAACAATGCCCTAAATTATATGGAAAAAAAAAAACAGTTTTAATGAAGCATATAATATTAGTCACTGAAAAAACTGAGACTGTGAAAACAGAGTTCTTCAAAGGGAAAATTGATCACGAAAGTGAAAATCTTTCTAAAATCATATATAAATTTAAATTATTAAATCAAAACCCAGTGGATTTACTGAAACTATTCTAAATAAATTTAAAGTTCACATTGGTGATTCTTATGGAAAAATATATAAGTTTTTAAGGAAAAATTGTAGGAGTCACCCTATGTAATATTAAAACATACTATAACAATTAATGGAGTCTTGATGTGGCACTATAGGATAAACACTGGACTACTAACCACAGAGACCCAAACACACCAACCACTTCTTGGGGAACCTATATGTGATTGGCTTAAAAACAGACAAAAAAAATCAGTGATGTACACTAGAGAATCTCAAAACATACATGATCAAAATGTGTTTTTTTAAGTCACTGGGAAGAGATGGTTCATTTAATAAATGGTATGAATATAAATCACTATTTCTTTGAAAAATATGAAATACTCATACTTCAAAAACAAAAATAATTTCCAAGTTAATGAAATTAAATTAAACATCTAAATGTCAATAAGACATTTAAGCAAACAAGAAAACCCCAGATATTTTTGTGGATTATTTGGAGGCCGTAAGCAAGACAGAAGACCCAGAAAAACTACGTTAAAACATAAACTTGGGATGAATACCAGTGGGGAAAAAATATAGATGTATGCAATATATGCCAGAAAAAAAATGAAAAGATAAAGAAAAGGTAAGAAATATTTGCAACATGTGACTATCAAAGCGTTAATATATATAATGTCTACAAATTGATTAAATATAAAATATGCCACTCCAAAGGAAAATAAGTTGAAGTTGTTCATTTTGGAAAATTCAAATGGCCATTCAACCTAACTGGAAAGTGTTCATTCTCAATGCTGGTCTGGAAATGCAACTTAGTAAGAACATTGTTTTTGCCTATCCAATTTGGGGGGAAAAGGTTAAAAATACAGAGTATATAAATACACCCACTGCCATTGTATTGGTTCTGACTCACAGTTATGCTATGGGGGATTTCCAAGACTGTAAATCTTCACAGGAGGAGAAAGACTCATTTTTTTTTCCCTAGGAGAGGATGATGGGTTCAAACTGCTGATCTTGCAATTAGCAGCCCAAGACGTAACCCACTATGCTACCAGGGATTCTTGCACTAACATGAGGCTTTCATCTACACCTGGTAGAAACACTTGTGGTAAAATGATCTGACTTTATGTATTAAGAAGTCCTAGTGAGGAACTGAAGGAGTTCTGGGGTAGCATAGTGGTTACGAATCGGGCTGCAAATCTTAAGGTCAGCAGTTCAAAACTGCCAGCTGTTCCATGAGAGAAAGAGAAGGCTTTCTGCTCCCGTAACGATTTACAGCCTCGGAAACCCTGTACAGGGTCGCTATGACTCCATGGCATATAGCCATGATCACCAGTGTGGCACTGAGGGCTAACACACTGGACTGCAAGGTCGGTGGTCCAAACTCACCAGTCACTCCTCAGAAGCCCTGTAACAAGGTCTCTATGGGTCAGAACTGACACGATGGCACTTAACAACAATATCTATTAAGGAGTCCTGGTGTGGAGATGCAAAATAATGCACTAGACCACAAGGTCAGTGGTTCAAACCCACTAGCCACTCCTTGGAAACCCCATATAGGGTTGTTATGAGTAGGAACCAACTTTACAGCACTTAATAACAACTTATCTATTAAAAATAGTGCCAATTCTAATTCACAATCCCACTTTTAGGAATGTAATCTACTGAAAAAGGACATACGTATACATATATCGATGGTAACTCAAAAATATCTAATCACAATCTGAGTGCCTATCAACAGGGAAAAAAGTTGGATCCTGTGTAATACTATATTTCATAGTACAAAGAACAAGATATATAGAGAAATGCAACCCTACTGTGCTTATGATAAATCTGTTTCATGACAAATATGTGAGTGTGGTCCTGCTCCCTCATCCCCCAAAGAGGAAAATATAGACTCTGATCTATGGTTCCATATGTCAGTATGGTACATCCCTGAAGGGTGCCAAATTTCAGAAGCACAGATCAGGAACCAGAAAGTAATTTGAGAGCAATTCTATTCTTTATTCACAGTTTCTTTGCATAGCACTTACCACATCCTCTTTTCTCTCAGCCCATTTTTCTCAAACTCTACTTCTCTTTTGCCCCTTACCAGTTCCCAACAAAACCAAGCCAAAGTGCAAACTGTGACAGTTCCTGTTTTCTTCCTCTTTCCCTTGCCCCACTCCCACAGAATCACATTGATCTAATCTTTCCTGTTCAGGCCCTGCACTCCACCAACCCGAAAACCCAGTGAGCTCTGACCACCTTCATTTTTTGGCATCCTTAAAGTCTTACATTTTCCTCCTTTGGGGATGAATGAACAGGATCGTACTCTCATATTTGCTATGGAAAAGGTTAATCGTAGCCGCAGAACGATCACATATGTAAATATACATATATAGTTGCTGGGTGCTGTCATGTTGGTTCTAACTCACAACAACTCTGTATAAGGTTTCCAAGAAGTGGCTGGTGAATCTGAACTGACTTGATAGCACTTAACAACAACAATACCAACAATATCTATTAAGGAGTCCTGGTGTGGACTCCTGCGGTTCAAACCAACCTTGCTGTCCAGTGCTAGTCATACAGCATCACATTTTGTTATTTGTAATAGTGATGAAATTGGTATTCCATAGCAGCCAACTTTTTTTTCTGATGATATGCATCCTTAAAGGAGTCCTGGTGTGGCAAAGGAGGATAAACACTGGACTGCTAACCTCAAGGTCAGCAGTGCAAATCCACCAGTTACTCTTTAGAAACCCTATACAGGTCACTGTGAGAGGGAACTGAATCAATGGCACTTAACAACAACAAAGTCTAAGAACCTTACTTAAAAAATATGGGGATTCGAGGTGGGCCTGAGCTAGCAATTGCATGATTCTCTCTGGTAGATAAGGTATGGGGGTGAGTACTTTTTTCTTTCTTTAAATTACCACATTTCTAAAGATTTGCAAGATTTCAAATTAAGTGTGAAAAATGAACCGGTTTCATGGCAAATAGGTGGAGTACAATCCTGTTCCCTCATCCCTAAAGGAGAAAATACAAACTCTTACCTAGGGGAGAACAGGTCAGTATGGGACAGAAGGGAGTCTCCATATTTTTTGCCTTGTAATAAGCAAGCAATACTTTCATAATTGAAAACCGTAAAGGAAAAAAGCTTCAGAAAAGAATGACAAACAGCTCCTGCTCACATAACTCTTCCTCCCAGCATGCTCCCCTTCTCGTCCCTCTTTCTTTGGAGGAATCATCATCAGAGTTTCATCCTTTGGTATATATAATAAAACGACTATCCTCTCCTGCTGTTCTGATTTTTACAGATCACAGAAAATCCCAAAAGGAGGGGAAAGCTTGCTTTTCAGACAGGCCCTTTCAGGTTTGCCCTTTCAAGCTTGCATTACATCAGCAGGATGGGTCTGGGACTGTCAGCATTAAGTTCATTGGTTGTTGTTGTTGTTAAGTGCCTTGGAGTCAGTTCTGACCCAGTATAGGGTTTTCTAGGAGCAGATGGTTCACTTGAATGGCCAACCTTGTGATTCAAACTGACCTTGAATTAACCTGTAGTGCCACACTAGGACTCCATATCATTGGTAACACCATCAAATTAAACCTGACCATAAGTCCTGGTGTGGCACTGTAGAATAAACACTAGACTGCTAACCAAGGTTGGCAGTTCAAACCCCCCAGCTCAAATCTACCACAGGAGAAAGACAAAGTTTTCTGCTCCTGTAAAGATTTTACAACCTTGGAAACCCTTTACAGGGTCACTAGGAGTCAGAATCCATTCGAAGGCATACAACTACCACCACCATAATGTTTTTGGAGTTCTGGTGTGGCGCTGTAGAATAAGCACTGGACGGCTAACTGAGAAGCTGGCAGTTCAAACCCAACAGTTGCTCCGTGGAAGCCTTATACAGAGCCACAATGAATGACGTGATGTTGTTGCTGTTGTTAAGTGCCATTGAGTTGGTTCCAACTCATAGAGACCTTGTATAGGGTTTCTAAGGAGTGATTAATGGGTTTGAACCGCTGAACTTTTGTCAAATAGTCCAGTCCTTAAAAGCATGCTTTACTGTTGTCTTCAAGATTTCCTTCCAAGCAGCTGACACTGGTTTGCAAGTTTCAATGCTGATAGTTTCCTGATCTAATCAGAAGGGATTGATGATAAATTCTCAGCTCTACCCAGAACTCATAGTCCTTTATCAAAGGTTCCTTCATAGTTAAGAATTAGAACAAGAGGAGCTGCAGTTGACCAATCATGTCGCCAGGAAAACCATCCACATTTGTCCATGGCAGACAATGGAGACTACATCTTGGCAGCCCTGATTGACAGCCGTGGCAAATGCAGTCTATCTCAGAGGCATTGCGATGTGAAAAATGTGCCCTTAGAATCAATGAGATGCTGTGGTAGCTCTTAAACTCTGTCCTATCTAAGCTATAACTCTCCCGATACTGATACTAAAGTCGTCCTTGAATATAACTATCCTGAAGACAAGACTTACTTTTTAAACCATGAGTAGATGCATTAACTAAAATGTGCTTTCACACGACAACACAAAAAAGTGACTTTACTCACTACAAAAATCACCCCAATAAATACATATCAGTGTAAGTATGCGAACTTGACTAGCAAAATCTACGCAAGTTTAGAGAGACTAGATAGCTTCCAGATCTATATGACTACAGACCAATCTAGACTGGTGATCAGACAAGCAAAGAGGGGAAACATAGTAATCAATTGGGATTGTTGTTGTTGTTAAGTGCCACTGAGTCAGTTCAAACCATAGCGACCCTGTAGAAGATTTCCTAGGTGCAGATGGTGGGTTTGAACTCCCAATCTTGTGGCTCAAACTCACCTTGCAGTCCAGTACATTATCCTATAGCAGTCTGATATGTTATTATTGTTGATAAGGGTCGTTGAGTCGATTCCAATCCATAGCGAACCTGTATAGGGTCTCTAAGGAGCAGCTGGTGAACTTGAACTGCCAACTTTGAAGTTCAAACAACTTTGCAGTCTAGCACATTAACCCACAATGCCACACCAGGAGTCCACACTCTGGGATAGGAGGTGGAAATTTTTATATAAATCCCAGCTTTAAAAGGAGTAAGCAAAATCTTACTACTATAAGGCCATTCCTACAAGATGGGCTCAGATCAACAAAGGCAGGCTTTGGTGGAAATACTGGAGGCATTCCTGGTCTTGTGCCCTGGTCTAGTGACACCAAGCTGCTGTATGGGTCTGAAGTAGTTATTCTGCACCCTATGGGTAGATGAGGAGCCCTGGGATGAAAAAAGGAGTTAAAATCACTGCGGGTAAATCCAATCATAAATGTGCAACCATATATTTTTTTGCCAGCTTTTAATACTTTTGAGTCAAATATGAAGTTTGCAAATAAAGTTTAAATGTTAATGTAATGAACTAATTATGTATAAGGAGTTAATAGCTTAGGAAATCCAAATATGAGGAAGCTTCAAAAAGTTTGTGTAAAAATTCCATTACCTTTTCATTCAATTTTCCATGAACTTTTTGAAGTCCCCGTGAATTTTTACTCATAAGTTTATTAAACATGAGTCAAAATTTAAATAAAGTGATTGTGATTTTTATATAAAATTTCTTAGACTTTCACATGAAACAATACATTTTTGAGTTGTAAATTAAAATATTAAAGCTTGTAATATAAAGGTTATAAAGGAACATTATTAGCATTGGTATAATAAATATTAATAAAACAAAAATATGAAAACACAAGTAACTGTGAGTAAAACTTTACATGCACAAAGTCATCTTCGGATAATTAAACAAACAAACAAAAAAACTCTACTAACAGAAAGATCGCACGCCTAAGAAATCCATTTTATTTTAAACTAATGAATAAGCTTTTTTGCCCTGTCAGCTAACCACAACCTCATAAATAACCCCAGTATGTGGGTATACACTGCTTCCTCTCTGGCATGTCACTTGATGGGGTACCAGGTCAGGAGTCTCCTCCATAGTGGCAGGAGAGCAGCTGTGCAGGGAGACACCCTCCCAATAACAATGAGGCCAAGGGGACCAGAGAGATCAGGGCAGCGGGGAAAGAGAGCATGAGAGGGAGGAAAGAATGAGCAAGGCCAAGATGCTTCCCAGAAGCACTGACAACTAACTTTCTTAACCTGGCAGTTGTACTATTCACTTTTCTGTCTGCCACAGAGCCCAGCATAATGTCTACACATGACTGATACTCTGCTGATTTACTTCCAAATCTGACCAGGGTCTACAAGAGGGCAGATATTTGATGGAAGGGAGCCACAGACATTAGCTAGGGAGTCATCACAATAATTAGACCTGCAGCATGTTCTGTGTCTTGGTGTATAAGAACCTCAGTAATGACAATGGTTTTGTTCTGGTGAGCTTCCATTTTTCACCCGAAAAGCAAATTTTAAAGAGACCACTAAAATTATGCATGTATAAGTAATAGACTCTATAGCCAACAAAATCAAGTTGTTAAACATGGCATGATTCAGAAAGCAGAATAGTATGGGCTCCCTCTAGTGGTTTAAAATGCCTTTAAATACCCTCAGATATATTTAAAGCAAAGATGAACTCTGATGGTACAGTGCTTAAGCGCTTGGCTGCAAGCCAAAGGGCTGGCATCTGAACCCGCCAGCTGCTCTTTGGAGAAAGACGTGATAGTCTGCTTACATAAAGATTTAATCTTTCAAGCCCACTGGGGTAGTTCTACTCTGTCCTGTAGGATAATTAGGAGTCAGAATCTACTCCACAACAATGAGTTTGACTTTTTATTTAAAGACGTTTCTACTTCATTTTCACTTCTTTTTTATTACCCACTTCTTATTGTTTTGGAAATCCAAATCTTACAAATTGTTGTTGTTGTTGTTAGGTGCCATCAAGACAGTATTGACTCATAGCAACCCTATACACAACAGAACAAAACACTGCCCGGTCCTGGGCCAACCTCACAATTGTTGCTAGGCCTAAGCCCATTGCTGCTACAACTATACCAACCCATCTTGTTGGGGATCTTCCTCTTTTTCTCAAACCATTCCCTTTATCAAACATGATATCCTTCCCTTCTTCAGTGACTGATCCCTCCTGACATATGTCCAAAGGATGAGAAATGAAGTCTGGCCATCCTGCATTCCAAGGAGCACTCTGGCTGCACTTTTTCCAACACAGATCTGTTTGTTCTTTTGGCAGCCCATGGCACTTTCAATATTCTCCTCCAACACCATAACTCAAATGCATCAATTCTTCTACAGTCTTCCTTATTCACTGTCCAGTTTTCACATGCATATGAGGTTATTGCAAATACCATGGCTTGGGTCAGGCATACCTTAGTCCTCAAACTGACATCTTTAACACTTTAAAGATTTTAACATTTACAAATACAAACCTACTAAGATTCATCCCTGTAGATTCAGAGTAGGTCCAGTGACCAAAATCAATGAGTCCAAAGCCATCAAGCAACTTTATCTGCTCTCCTCAAGATCAATCTGAAGCTTAGCACAATGAGCAGAAAGAGACTGCGAGAGGCAAAGATAACAGTTTTAGGCAAATAGAGAATGAGTTGTAACCATAACATAGCACTGTTGAATTTTCTCATGTGGCTACTTAATCATCTCTGAAATAATTAAAACAAATCAGTTCCTGAAGGATTTGAGGCCAATTCTGGCCTAACTTTATAGGCTACTGTGGCTACTCTGACTGTTAGCATTTTTCAGTGCTGTCATTACTTCACAGCCATGCATCCTATTAAAAACTGCACTCTCAGAGGTTATTTAAGGCAAAGCCTGCACTCGGCTGGGAGAAGGATTTTTACACAGTGAGGAGAGCCTGAGCATCAGCTGCCATTTACATGGAAGCTTCGGGATGTGTTCTGTAATGTCCAGTAAAAGTAGAGGGTCCTACGGGTGGGAACCCAACAACAAACAAGCAACAGAGTCAAGAGCAGAGGAACCAAGAAAAAGGCATGAAATATCTCTGCTGAGAAACAACAATAACAATTATTAAAGAGACGGGCAGCGCAATTGACATATAACAGAGTTCAGTATGACTTTGACACTATGTTGTTGTTAAGTGCCGTCGAATCAGTTCCGATCCATAGTGGCCCTGTATAGGGTTTCTGAGGAGCTTTCAGTGAGCTTGAACCACCAACCTGGCAGTTCAAATGGCTTTGCAGTCTCACACATTAACCCATAGCGCCACACCAGGACTCCTGTAGGAGGGTAAATTAGAAGTATATCTTCTGCCATTGCTAAGCGAGCTTTTTGTTGCTTTTAAAAATCAGGTTAGTTCACATATTTTTGTTGTTGTTGTCAAGTGCTGTGGTGTCAGTTCCAACTTATAACGACCTTGTATAAGATTTCCAAGGAGTGGCTGCTGGGTTTGACCTGCCAGCCTGCTAGCTTGTCCTACAGTGCCACAGTTTATAGAGAAGAAATTTGTTTCAACAAAATATCAGGATGAGAAATGCAGAAAATTATTCTTAAATCAGTATCTCAAAAGATTATCAACTGATCCGAAGTCTCTTTCAAACATGGTAAAAATTTGAATGAAGTTCTGAAATCCAGAAGTATAATGGTATTTTCTGTGATTTGCTTTAGTAAAAATGAGGTTGAAAATATGAAACCAAAAGCAGCTCTCTTGTAAGGTATGTTACTGTTGCTGTCTGGTGCCATCTAGTTGGTTCAGACACATAGCAACCCTACGTACAACAGAATGAAACACACTGCCCAGTCCTTTGCCATCCTCACAAGTGTCATGTTTGCGCCTATGTGTGCAACCACTCTGTCAATCCATCTCCTTAAGAGTCTTCCTCTTTTCTGCTGCCCCTCTAGTTTACTAAGCATGATGTCTTCCTCCATAGATGTTCTAAGAATGTGAGATCAAGTCCCACCAACCTCGCTTCTTAGGGGCATTCTGGCTGTACCTATTCCAAGACACATTTGTTTGCTCTTCAGGCAGTCCATGGTACTTTCAACATTCTTCTCCAACATCATAATTCAAATGCATCAATTCTTCTCTGGTCTTCCTTATTCTCTGTCCAGCTTTTACATGCATATAAAGTTACTGAATATATAATAGCTTGGATCAGGCTCACCTTAGTCATCAAAGTCACATCTTTACTCTTAAGAGAATATGCTGTAATAGTGTCAGCAGAAACAAAATCTGTGGTTAGTTACTTGTTTATTTTTAAACACAGGTTAGATTTTATTCTACAGAGGTATAACATTTATAGTTTAAAATAAATATAGTAAAACCCAACATTTATAGTAATGTCTAAAAATGTTGAGCATTGGGTCCCTGGTCAGAATCAAAATCCCTTCTCTCATTACTTTTCTACGAGAAATCTGGTTCAAATAAAAATGATTTGAATTTACAGAGCATTCTCCCTGCTCACCATGAGGACTGTCCACAGGCGGAGTCCCCTCAATGTGGCTTCACAAGTGAACTGATGGAAGAGTTTCCATGAGATGTCACTTCTCCTAAGGGCTTCCTCAGGTACCCAGAAATCCAAAACTTCACCTGACTCTCTTAATCATCAGAAATGAAGGAACTCTTTTCTCTATATTCTCTTCTCAGTAAGCTGCCTTTCAAATCACAGAACCAAAACACTGTCATTTTATGATAGCTAAGAGGAGGTGATATCAACACAAAGTCAAGGCATCAGAACCTATCAACCTACTGGTTTGTTTCATGTGCTTATTACTCGGATCATGTTCAACTAAACAATATGATTCCTGATGGCAGAGCCTGTACCTTTTCTTATTCCCTCTGTTGTCCTTGTTTTTCAAGTCGGTTCTGACTCATAGCAACCCTGTATAGGGTTTCTGAGGAGTGGCTGGTGGGTTTGAATTGCCCACTTTGTGGGTTGCGTCCAATACTGATCCTACAGTGCCACACCAGGAATTCATAGGACCAGGATATATTATGTGTATGCACAACAGGAATAAAAGGTATTTGTCAAATAAATGAATACTATTTTTCGAGCTCTGGTAGCGTAGTGGTTACGAATCGGGCTGCAAACCTTAACATCAGTGGTTCAAAACTACCAGCTGCTCCGCGGGAGAAAGATGAGGCTTTCTACTCCCGTAAAGATTTACACCCTGGGAAACCCTGTACAGGGTCGCTACGGGTCAGAACCGACTCAACGGCACTTAACAACAACAACAATTTTTCAGCTGGTAGTAGAAATATATGTGCTTTGCTTCTCAGAAAGAAAAAATGTTTTTCCAAAAACTTCTTTGACAGTGAATAAAATATATTTACGATATGTTCCTATAAGCTGTGATTTTAAATGGATGTAGGTATGCCTTTTTTTTTTTTTTGCTGTATGCCTGTTAATCTCAGTTTAAGATTATGCTGTTACAGTATTACCTAAACGTAATTTACCACAAATCATTTATCATGTTATTCTTATCTCAGAAGTGGCCAATCATCCTCTTAAATTGCTTGAGCCAAACATGGAAGTCATCCTTGATTCTCTTTTGTTACATTCCACCTATGATCAAATCCTTCTGATTCTGCCTTGAAAATATTCCCAGAATCCAACCATTTCTGCTACTTCCACAGTTTCTCCTGCTCCAAGACCCCCTCATCTTTGTCCTGGAACCTGCCACAGTCTCCTACCTAGATCTCTGCCTCTACCCATATCCCCTTACAGTCATTTCAACACTACGGGCCAGTCACTCCTCCGCTCAGAATGCTCCCGTGACTCCCAGGTCCTCCAGAGTGAAGCCAGTCTTGACCAGGGCCAGTAAAACCAGGCATGCTCTGCCTTCCCACTCTCTCCATTCTTTTCTGGACTCATCTCCTACTACTTGTCCTCTTGCACCATCCTGACACACGTGCCTCTCTGTTGTTCTTGAACACACTAGCCCAGATCCCTCTCAAGGTCTTCACCATGCTGCTCCCCTAGTACCCCACTGCTCTTCCTCTGCAGGGAAGTCCCCATCACTTACTTCTGGTTTTAATATTACCTTCTCTACCTTTCCTAAAACTGTACCCCCACAACCACCATGACACTTCCCAGCTCCCTGCCTCCCTGTGTGTCTCCCCTTAAGTATATAGTGAGGACAAGAACATTAGTAAGGTATGCTCACCACTGGCAATCATTCAAAATCAAAAGGGCAACATACACCTAAGGACAAAATTGAGAAGAGATGGGAAGGAGGGTGGCCTGGAAATAGGAAGCACAGGAAGGAGGCAGAATAACTGTTGTTGTATGGAAGGGATTGCAGTCATTGAGATGAAACAAAGTATGTGGTTTACAGAATGTAAAACTGATGATCTTGTCTGTAAACTTTCACTCAATTCACAATAAAAAGTTTAAAAATATAATAAAAAATAAAATCTGCCACATTTACATAAAGACTCCCCTTTAGCCCTCGTACTAAATCTGCAAGAGATTATATTCTATACATTCTTCCTATCTCCAGCTAGAGGGGAAAAAGATGATCTTTTTAAAATATTAGGACACAATCAGATTCTATTTTAATAGAATCACACATTTCTCAAGGTGGCAAAGATCACCTCCCTGATGTTTATCCCATTTCATGGTTTAATTAAAACCGTTCATCGGCAAGAATGGTATAGTTTGATTAATGGCCCCTATTAGTGAATTGTTAAAAGCAACATCCTAAATTTCAGGATCACTTTAATGATTTCATTTTGAAAAACTATAGCTTTAAGTGATACAAGAGACAGTTAATGCTACCAACAAGTTAAAGCTAATAAAATAGTAGAGTGCAATTTATACAAAATAAATATGAACTATCACTGTACTATTTCCAGTGAAACTTATTTCTACCCTTTGGTTGTTTAGCTTTCTTTCTGCAGCTTTAGCAACACAAATTGAACTTTGAAAAATTCACAAAATACAGTTCACATATGAATTTCATCACTGATTTGACAGTATCTGCAAAGACTCAGTACACTACTTTACCAGTGCCCTAGTTCTAGACTGACAGTTCCAATTTCATTTAGGCCAAGAGTGGAGTCTGCATAAACTCTTCCATATTAAATTAACGTCTGTCTAACATCCAATCCCTATTTATGCCAGAAAATATTTTCATAAAATAAACTTAAAATCTTCACATGTAAGTCAGGCAGAGGGCATTCACTTGTTTGCTACATCATTGTCATCATTCTTCACTTTTTTTGGGGGGAAGGGGGATTGGAGGGTGGGAAGATGTATACAAACACACTCAGAAATACGTAATAATTTAAATCAACAAAGGGCACATTCTACAAGTCTGCCTCCTGGCTGCCAGCTCTCAATTTTTCTCTTTCCATGAGTCCAGAGTCCTCAGCTGCTCCCTCTCTCCATGTCCCCATCTCTACCTCCTTCTCTGGATAGGGTTGCACATTCCACTTGTGCGCTTCTCCCTTGATGGTCCTAGGGTCCTCTGTTTCTGGACTGTAAGATTAACTACTCCCCCATTTTTGTTACAAAACTTCTACCTTTACAATTGCGACAGTCACAATTAGTCACGATAACAATTACTCACTATTGAATCATAAGAATCTTATCATCTCTTTTTACCAGACCCATCTAGCCAAGATGAAAACTATTCAGTGGAGACTCTATCTTCCTCCACACACTCTTAAACTAAACTCCCTCTTGAAAATTTGTAAGCCAGTCATTTTGTGTCTTATCGCCCCCTCATTTTAGATAGCCAATGTCTGAGTTGCCCATCCCTATGTAACCCGCATACAGAGGAGATAGCATTGATACTTGATATGAAGATTCCTTCTCTTTCTGTTGGTATTTTGAGCTATTACATCCCTGAGTATAGGTCAAGTTCATCAAATTGTAGCAATTTATACTCGTTTCCTTTATCAAAAATTATTTTTTAATCTTCCTCTAGTTGAGTTCTGATTATCAAGCTATTGAGGGTAGGTCAAATGGATACTATCTGCAAATTTGGGTGTTCTTGTGCATCTCCCCTCACTTCGTATCAGCTGGGTACTTTACTCTTAGTGCCCTTCACTTTTGAGGGTTACCCCACTTTCAGGTTTTGTATACACAGCCTTAATTGGCCTGATACCAGAGATGATCAGAGAGGCTCATGGCTGGGACTCTGACAAAAAATATGACCTTTAACTTCTCCTAAGGGAGAAAACACTGTCATGAATTCAGCATGGGGAGTATTCACTGTAAAATTCAGTCTGTGCCTTTTGGGGTAGGGGTTACTCATACTCAGTATAGGCCTACTCCGAGGTGTGTTCCTTGGCCACACAAGCACACAGCAATGAGAGGCCCAGGTCCAGCAGGTGCAGTCTTGTCAAATATATACCCAGGGGGGTCACAAGCTATCGACTGAGCTTCCCACTGGGTGCAAGTGAGGATGGAGAATCAGAGCTAGAGCTCCTGCAGAGGAGGTGCCCAAACTCCAACCTGTTTGCCACCCCAGAAGGGACAGGCTGCGGTCCATGTTCACTTACATACACTGGTGCATGATTCTAGCACATTTACATTGGGCTTCATTTTTGCAGGTTCTATTACCCAGCCACTCGGCAAAGGTTGTCGAGGGTAGGACCCAGGTTATCCCTGTGTTGCACTGTCCAGCACTGAGCTCAGCTCCAGGAAACAGAGACAAGATGGGAGAGTCGTGTCCCAGGAGCCAGCCAGCCACGAGGTAGAATCCCAGCTCTGCTCTTTTTCATTCGATAAACATTTATGCAAAGCTTAATATGTGCCAGGCATTATTTTCAGCAATTTATAAATTGTGACTTATTTATTCTTTGTGACAATGTTATGAAGCAGGTACTCTACTCACGCATTATTTAACAGATGAGGAACTGAAGTCCAAAGAAGTTCAATAATTTTCCCCAAACCCAAAAATGTTGTAACTAGGCCCCAATGTGGTAGAGCTGGCAGGAAGGAGGCATACTTTGCTATGTTCTGAGATGGAGTAAAGATGTTTAGATTTGGGAGAGACAGGACACTCAAGGAAGACTCCAAGGATTTTGGCAATAGAAACTGAAAGATGGAGTTGCCATTTATGGAGATGAGAAATATTTTCTTTTTACTCCCTTATACATTTAACTTTATTAAAAATATTTATTCTTCTTTACTAAAATATCCTAAAGGGCAATGGATAACCCTTTCCAGTCTTTTTCCACATACAGATCTGAGCTTTGACATTAGGAATAGCCCACTAGAGCACCTACCATGTACTGGGTCCTGGGACTGGGAGAGAGGGTGTTACAAAGCCTGAGTACAACATGGCTCCTGCTCTTCAAGATTTTGTCCACTGGGGACAGAGAAGTCACAGGAGGGTACTGTATGGCATCAAAACATGATACAGGATCCCAGAAGAGGAAGGGATTAATCCTAAAGGAGACCAATGAAAGCCCGTGGGAAAGGCGCATGTCTCAACAGGAGACTGCAGTGAAGGGTCTCTGACACGCAGAAAACTGGAGGGGAAGAAATTCCAGGTGAAGAGAACATCCAAAGACAGAAGCAGAAAAACACAAAGCACAGCTCTACCTGTGGTGTCATGTGCATGTTGAAGGGATGGGGTGAAAGGAGATCAGGGAATGAAGAGAGTTAAGAAGCTTGAACCACTGACCTTGCAGTTCAAACAGCTTGCTGTCTGGCGCATTAATTCACAGCGCCAGAAGCCCAGGGTCTGCAGGAACTAACTACTCAATTCAGCTTTCCCTCTTCCAGTTTTTAATCGAATGGCCTCTGAAGAGTCAACATTTGACACAAAACAATTTTAGTGAATGTCAAGCTTATAGAAATGTGAGAAATATTCCAGCATTTTAACCTAGAGCAAATATTAGTAATAGTGGCTTATTTATGTTAATTTATTGTTGTTCATAAGTGTGATCCAGTGGGTTCTAACTCATAGTCCACCCTCTACACAACAACATTTCCCGGTAAAGTATGCATATTAAGGTTTTGTGTTGCTGAATTCCCCCCCCCCCCGCCCCAATTTTGTATGATGCAAGTAATACAATTATAAATACATACAGTTTTTAAAGCAACAAGTAATAGAATTAAAAATACATACAGTTTTTAAAGCAACAATCCCCATTTTCTCCTCCCCTCAGTCCTTGCTACTATGTTGTTATTCTTTTCTGGTCTTCCTTATTCATTGACCAGCTTTCACATGCACATAAAGCAACTGAAAATACCATGGCTTGTGTTGTTGTTGTTGTTGTTAAGTGCCGAGTCAGTTCTGACTCATAGCAACCCTATATAGGATTTCCAAGGAACGGCTGGTTAGCTTGAACCGCCAACCTTGCGGTTCAAATGACCTTGCAGTCCAGCACATTAACCCACAGCACCACACCACTAGGAGCACCTTAATTCACCAAGTGACATCTTTGCTTTTTAACACTTTGAAGAAGTCTTTTGCAGTTCTGCACCATGCAATACATCATTTGATTTCTTGAATGCTGTGTCCTTGGGCATTGACCGTGGTTCCAAGTACAATGAAATCCTTGACAACTTCAAATATTTTCTCCATTTATCATAACATTACTTCTTGGTCAGTTATGAGGATTTTTGTTTATGTTGAGGTGTAATCCATATTGAAGGCTGTAGTTTTTCATCTTCAACAGTACGTGCCTCAAGTTCTTACTGAGATAAGATTCTGACCAGCACTGGTTTATATGAATATGTGAATGCTTTTAAAATTGCAATACTCAGTTTCACCAGAACTCAGGATAAAGGTGGATGGATATGCAGGTGTATGCTGCAGAGGGAAGGGAATGGCAGAGCAGCTCAGGATACTATTATATCACATTTGGGCAAGAACCTTCAGGACACTGCACAATGCAGGCTCTTAAAAATAGCCAGTATTGTGGCTTGTTTGCAACATCCCTTGCATTCTCTTGAGGTTTTCCATCAGTCTCTGTAATTATATCCACAGAGCACATGACAATTAGATTACAAACTCAGAGCTGGAGTACTGCTTATTCTTCAATTGAGAATACATATCAAATTCACAAAACAGATGCCCTGAAGAGATTCTGGCTTAGATAACTGAGCTAATTTACCCACAGGGTCCTAATACTGAGGTAATCCTTTTGTCCTGATGTACACGCTGTTCAAACTTTCTGATTATTCTAGGAGGATCTTTGAAGGGATATAATTCATGTATTCGGTTTTCACAGTCAGCCATTGATGGCAGTATTCGTTCATCTTCAAAAGCTTTACCCAACTAACTTCTGTACCACAAATGATAACCTTATCCTTTCAAGTCACATGGAGGCAGTCCTGAGATAGCCATGGTGACTAGCTAGCATCCTGTGATGTCAAACAGGTAAAAGTTCACAAGATCATAAAATGTATATTTTTGCAAGCAGGAATGTTGTGAAGTCCACTTTGCTGGCTGAACTTTACCTTTTTAAGTCCAAGGAAAATACTATTGTTGCTGTGTACTAACAAGCCGATTTTGACTCATAGTAACCCCAGAACACAATAGAATTGCCCCATAGAGTATTCTAGGATGTAATCTTTATGGGAAGAGATCACCAGGTCTTTTCGCCTGCAGAGCTAGCTGTTGGTGTGTTTGAACTGCTGGCCTTGTGGTTAGCAGCCATGCACTTAACCACTGTGCTACCATGGTTCCTTTAAGGAAAATACAATTGTGAACTATTGTTCTCACTTCTTTTTAGTTCTTATAAGAACTAATATCTGGTCAACAAAACCATTTTGTCTTCTACCTGGCACACAGCAGGACCACATTTCCCAGCCTCCCAGGGGCCATGTAGACTCCTAATGGTCATGGCTGATTTCCAGTCAATGGGACATGGGCAGCAGTGATACGTTGGCCCTTCCTGGCCAAGTCTGGAAAACTTCCCTCTAGTTATCTGCCATGTTATCTTCCCTTCCACTGGCTTGATGTAGACGAGCAACGAAATTTTGAAAGATGGAAGGAACATAAAACACTGCTTGAAGGAATACCTTGTTTTGGACTTTATGTGAGTACGAAATAAAATTCTCTTGTGTTTCAGTTATATATTTTGGAACTTATTTATAACAGCACCTATTTTCTCGAGTAGGGAGGGACCTTGGGTCTAAAGAACACTCCACTCCAGGCTCTTTTTTCCTTATGGTAATGAGATTGTCCTTTCTGCATCTGCAAAGGCTAATTTAAAAACTAGCAGAATGGCGAAACTGACCAATATCTACTTTTAGGTTCCATAAACCTTACTGCTACAAAGTTTCTATGTTCATTACTGAAATTATTAGCAAGCTATCCAATCCCTTTGCAGAGTCAAGGCACTTCTTATTTGCAAAGTCCTACTGTGGCTCTGTGGGCGAATGCACTGGACTGCAAGGTAGGTTTGAACCGCAAGGTTGTTGGTTCAAGCTCACCAGCTGCTCCTTGGAAACTCTATACAGGGTCGCTATGAGTCAGAATCGACTCAAATGCACTTAACAACAACACCGCCACCAGTCATTTGCATTCCTCGTATGGTACTATAGGATAAGCACTGGACTGCAAACCACAAGGTCAGCAGTTCAAACCTATGACCTGTTCCTCAGAAACCCTATACAGGGTCACTATGAGTTGGAAACTGACTCGATGGCACTTAACAGCAACAACCCAGTCATTCTGTGGGTAGCACGGTAGCTCCATACAATAAGCACTGGACTGTGAACTACAGGGCCCACAGTTCAAGCCCACCAGCCATTCCACAGGAGAAAGATGGGGCTTTCTGCTTCTGCAAGGATCTAAAAGCCTTGGAGACCTTATACAGAGTTGCTCTGAGTTGGAACTGACTCAAAGGCACTTCAACAAGAACAATGACCCAGTCATTTGGTGGGAGTTACACGGAGCGTAGCAAGAAGAGCCACAGCTAGTAATTCATTGCCTTGCACCCCCGATGAGGTCAAGTTCCTCTACTGTACCCGCCACTCATTTTATAACTATCTATGTGACTAGTCAGTGTTTTGTGTCCTCTCTAGACGGAAGTTCCAAAAGGTCAGGGATCAATTCTTAAGTGCCATCGAGTCAGCTCCAACTCATAGTGACCTTGTATAGGGTTTCCGAGGAGTGGCTGGTGAATGTGAACCACTGACTTTCCTAGCAGTTCAAACCTAGCTTATGGTCTAAATGCTTATCCTGTAGTACCACACCAGGACTCCATAAGGTATATTGCTGTTGTTAACTGCCATTGAGTCCGATCCAACTCATAGCAACCCTGTATAGAGTTTCTGAGGAGCGACTGGTGAATTTGAACCACCAACTTGCTGTTCAAGCTGACCTTGTGGTCCAGTGCGTTATCCCACAGTGCCACACCAGGACTCCATAAGGTGTGGTTGTGGTTGTGAAGTGCCGTCAAATCACTTCTAGTCACATAGCGACCCTGTATAGGGTTTCTGAGGAATGGCTGCTGGGTTTGAACTGCCGACCTTGTGACTCAAACTAACCTTGCAGTCCAGTATATTAACCCACAGCGCCACACCAGGACTCCATTTGGAAAGCACCCAAATATCACCTAGGTGAGTATTCTCCAGGAGGCAGTCAACCCCACTTCAATGAACATCCCTGACCTGAGCACATTTGGGGTAGGGAGAGGAATGCAAAGGGATTTAAACTATTAAGGGAAAAGATTCTATTTCCTTCTTTTCTTTTTTTACATTCTTCAAATAAACCCGTGAATGGTGGTGATCCCAGGAGGAGAGCTGATGTATTGAGGAAGAGCAGAGGCACAGTTTTCAAATACACTCCTCTCCACTGAAAGTTTGCCACGTTAGGTTTTTCATACCAGAATGCCAGCAACTTATAAGAACTCTAGTAGAGCTTGATCATTTCAAACCTTGGGCTTTCTGGAAATCATTCCTCCCCAATCCAATTTAAAGGATCTGTTGCCACTGTAATGTGCCAATATCATCTCTTCACATTGGATTTATTTACTTCGTTTGTTTTACAACACAGCTATCACTTCTACCGTCAAATGACAACATTCAATATACTCTAGCATGTTCTCACAATATACTTAGAAAGTATTAAGTAAAAAAAAAGTCATTAAAACCAGCACACTTAGATGAAAATGACGAAGCTTTAAAAAGACTGCCAACTTCTTAATTTAGCCAGTAATCTAACATGTGTACTGTAAAATCACCTTCCCCATTTTAGATTCACTTTCTAAATTAGCAGCGTACTAATTGTACTGTTCAGCTACCAAATCTTTAAATACCTTCATATTTTATTAATCTATCTATTTAGCCATCAATCTGACAATTTCTTCACTGGACTTAGAGATGCAATATTTATGATTATTTTTATAACACTAGAAACAGCACATCTGTGGAGAACTGCGGCTCAGTGCCAGCCATGGCAGAATCATCAGCACGCACACTGACAAGGCAATACTAAGTGATTAACACGTCAGAGGGAAAAAACTGTTAAAAAGCACTGTAACTGGGAAACAGTTTTAACAGACTGAGAAGACTAAAAAACTACAGTGAGAGTAATACTGGATGTCACAATTTATACAAAAAATTCTAAAGGGGCAAAAACTAACAGGGAAGAGGCTACTTTCAAGCAGTAGATGCTGGAAGGGGCAGAAAGGGTTTCTGGTAGAATGTTCTACATCTTATAAATGTGCTCACTTCATGAAACTTGATTGAGCTTGTCACTTTTAACCAGTGTTTCTAAGTATAATACATTGTTGTTGTTGCTAAATGCCACTGAGTGGGTTCTGACTCATAGCAACTCTATATCAGGTTTCCAAGGAGCAGCTGGTGAGTTTGAACTGCCAACCTTGTGGCTCAAACCAACCTTGTGGTCCAGTCAGTGCTTTCGCCTACAATGCCACACCAGGACTTCACTAAAAGTTGCCTTTTAATATTTTAAATATTTACTTAAAAATATCCTATAAATGTTGTAGGGTGCACGGTAGCTCCATAGAATAAACACTGCACTGAAAACCAGAAGGTTGGTGGTTCGAGCCCACCAGTCACTCTGCATGAGAAAGATGAGATTTTCTGTTCCCACAAAGATTTAAAGCCTCGAAAATCCTACACAGGGTCTCTATGAGTTGGCACCAACTTGACGCCACTTAACAAAAACAATATAAATATAGTGGAATGGTGGTGTTGCTACGTGCTGTCAAGTTGATTCCAACTCATAGCAACTCTATGCACAGCAGATTGAAACACTGCCCAGGCCTGTGCCACCCTTGTAATTGTTGTTTGAACCCATTGTTACTGCCACTGTGTCAATCCATCTTGCTGGGGATCTTCCTCTCTTTTGCTGACTCTTTACTTTACCAAGCATGATGTCTTTCTCCAGATTCCTCCTGACAACATGTCTAAAGTATAAAAGACAAAGTCTCTCCATCCTTACTTCTAATAGAAGAATATAACATCTATATTATTATTGCTACTTGAAGTGGTAAGTAAAAGTAGCAGTCTCTTAAATTCTCTTAGGGTCCAAAATAACTTCTAATTTACTATTTGACATCAGCAATAGTGGGAAAATAGTATATTTTTACATGATATATGGTTGCTGTTAAGTGTCTCCAAATCTATTCTGACTCATAGTGGCCCTGGATAGAGTTTCCAAGGAGCAACTCGTGGGTTTGAACTGCCGATCTTGTGGTTATCCTACAGTGCCAAACCAAGAGATATGTATACAGACATATATGTAAGGCACACACAATGGACATAATACACAAACACTCCATGCTACATGTTAGCAGCTTGCAATACAGTTACACAGGATTTAAACAGAATATTTGTGGATTCATTTGTGATAGATTTCTTCAATGGCTGTATATTGAAAAAAATTCTATTTCAAAATGTCCCTTATCCAATTAAAGTATGACAACGTACAGCATGCTTCTTATATGTGCTCTCTTTGACTTACTATCATGTGAACAAACATAAATTTTTGTCACGAACTAGAAATAAATTAGAATACACAAAATGATTATTCACATAAAATAAGATGTGCTGTAAATGAAGCAAAAGATAAAGCATTCTTCTTTAATTCATAAATGAATATAAATATTTACAGTACCTGAAATGACAAATATAAATTGAATTTTTTCCAGACACAAAAATATTATGACAAAAGAATCACATCAGCAAAATGGGAGAGCAGACAACTCCAAACTCCCAATCCTCCACACACAAAACAACCCAGAAAACTCTCAAAATCAACTCTGTCAAACCTATGGAAAAAGCCAGAGGTTTCACCAACCATATGAAGTCTTAAACAATAAAAAGGCACCTTAAAGAACTTCCAGCAAGATGATGGACTGGGTAGACACACTCCATGGACCCTCTACAACAAAGACGTGAGACACCAAATACAACAGACACAGGCACCCTGAACTTTAGAAGAAAGGTTAGAGAGGTGGATGGAGTTCTTGCGGATGGAGACTGACTGGCGAATGGCTGGGCGGACACGGCTCCACCATTTCATGAGCTGCTTTTTCAGTGGAAGTCAGCCAGGCACAGCAGATTCACATGGGCGATGGGAAAGGCACGGTTTCTTCCTTTCACCCCACGCTCCCCTGGTGACCAGAAAAGTGGCCAGCTCCCACCCTCAACCACCCCCAGCACAGACCCTGCTCTCCAGGAGTTTGAAGCCCCATGGTGGGGAGCCATGCCAGTAAGCTGTAGGCTGGCTATGCCACTTTAGTGCCTGGATTCCAAAAAAGAAAGAGACAAGCACAGAGGAAATTGTTGAAGAGTTCTTGGAAGAAAATGTCCCTAATATCATGAAAGATGAGAAGATAAGCATTCAAGAAGCTGAATGACCCCCAAATAAGATAAATACCAAAAGAAAATCACCAAGACATATTGTATTCAAACGTTCCAAAATCAAAGACAAGGAAAGAATCCTGAGAGCAGCTCAGGAAACATGAAAAGTTACCTACACCGGAGAACCATGATTTCTCAGTAGAAACCATGCTGGCAAGAAGGTAAACGGATGACGTATATAGAACTCTGAAAGAAAAAGAATGCCAATCCAGCAAAGCTGTCCCTCAAATACGACCACAAAATTAGGATATTCCCTGATAAACAAATTTAAAGGAATTTGTAATGACCAGATCAACCTTACAAAAAATGCTGAAGAGAGTTCCTTGGACTGAGAACCAACAAAAGCAGACAACCACCTGAAATTACCATACATGACAACACCGCCAAGAACACAATCCAGATACAGAAGTATTTAAAATACAACAAACCCGCTGTTGTTGTTAAGTGCTGTCTAATCAATTCCGACCCATATTATTGTTGTTAGGTGCTCATAGTGACCTTATGCACAGCAGAATGAACCACTGCCAGATCCTGGGCCAACCTCACTATTATTGCCACACTTGAACCCGTTGATGCTGCCACTTAGCCAGTCTATCTAGCCAATCCATCTTCCCCTTTTTCTCTGACCCTCCACCTTACCAAACATGATATCCTCCACATTTGGACCAACGACTGGTCCCTCCTGACAATATGTCCAAATTATGAGAGATGAAGTTTGGCCATCCTGGCCTCCAAGGTGCACTCTGGATGTACTTCTTGTAACACCGATCTGTTGGTTCTTTTGGCAGTCCATGGCACTTTCAATATTCTCCTCCAATACCATAACTCAAAGGCATCAATTCTTCTATGGTCTTCCTTATTCACTGTCCAGCTTTCGCACGCATATGAGGTTACTGAAAATACTATGGCTTGGGTCAGGCATACCTTAGTCCTCAAGCTGACATCTTGGCTCTTCAACACTTGTGCAGCACATTTGCCTAATGCAATACGTCATTTGATTTCTTGACTGCTGCTTCCATGATTGTTGATAGTTGATCCAAGAAGAATGAAGTCCTTGACAACTTCAATCTTTTCTCTGTTGATAAGAATGCTATTTATTGGTCCAGTGGTGAGGATTTTTGTTTTCTTTACATTGAAACGTAATCCATACCGAAGGCTATCCTCTTTGATCGTCATCAGTAAATATTTTAAGTCCTCTTCACTTTCAGCAAGCAAGGGTGTATCATCTGCATATTGCAGGTTGTTAACAAGTCTTCCTCCAATTCTGATGGCACATTTTCCTTCATATAACCCAGATTCTTGGATTATTTGCTCAGCATACAGGTTGAATAAGTGTGGTGAAAGAATACAATCTTGTCGCACACCTTTCTTGATTTTAAACCATTCATTGTTCCCTTGTTCTCTTAGAACAACTGCCTCTTGGTCCATATACAGATTCCTCATGAGCACAATTAAGTGTTATGGAATAATCATACTTCACAGTGCTGTCCATAGCTTGTCATGATCCACAGTTACCCTATATAAGGTTTCCGCAGAGCAGCTGGTGAGCTTGAACTGCCAACCTTGCAATTCAAACTGACTTTGCAATCCAATTCATTAACCCACAGTACCATATGGACTCCAAAACAAACCTACATGACTGAAAATAAGGAACCAGTGATATTAACGTATAATGAAGTCAACTACAAAGCAAAAAGAGGGGCTAGTATAAACACACAACTTCCAAATGGCAACGAAGACTGATTTCAAGATAAAACAGGCTTTTTAAGCAAAGAAAAAATTAATAAATTAATTATAGGGTAACCCCAGAGAAAAATAATACACCCACACACCGAAATAAAAAAAAAAAAAGGATAATACAAAAGACTTAGTAAACATTAACACAACAGAAATGAAAAGAAAATTCACACACAAAATGAACTCAGAACAAGATTATATGGAACAAAGAATTCAGCAACACCACACACACTGAAAAATGACAACAATCAATTCATACCTATCGATAATTATACTGAATGTAAATTGATTAAATATATCAGTCAAGAGACATAAAGAGCAGTCTGGATAACAAAATAGGATTCTTCAATATGCTGTCTACAAGACATAGCAAAATGAGAGACAGCCTAAATGTCCATCAAAAGAAGAATGGTTAAACAAACTTAGCTACATAGACACAATGGAATACTATAAAATGTTGAAGAATAAGGATGAATCTGTGAAACACCTCACAACATGGTTGAACCTGAAAGACATATGCTAAGTGAAATTAGTCAACCACAAAAAGACAAATCATGTATGAGACCAATGTTGTAAAAAGTTAAAATAAAAAAGTAAAAGGTTTTCTTCATAAAATTAACAATTTATGATGGTTACAGAGGGTGGGGGATTATTTATGGGCTAAAGTGTAGACACATGTTAACATAGGTGACAGGGCAGACAATATACAAGAAGAGGAAGGTAAACAAGGGAAAAATGAAGGTAGCGGTGGACACAGGGAGAACTGCAATAGTTAAAGTGAATAGAGGTAAATGCTGTTAACTGTTAGCATAGGATTTGAATGTAAAACTGATGATCTGCTCTATAAACCCCTTCACTCAATTCACAATAAAAAGTTTTTTAATCAAAACTTTTCTTTAACATAAAAAATGGTAATAAAACTTAGTAGCATTTTCTTGCCCTTTGATCATCCCTTCCCCAACTCAATTTTGAAGAAGGCAGTCCTTGTTTCCAGTGTAGAACTTTGGTCCCTGATTCCACAGGGCTTAGAACAGACCTTATATGCAAATTATTACAAATGTTCCAACCTGTCCAGCGGCTACCTGAAGGACTGATGCAAGGTATTCACCTCTGTTTCATCTAACTCAGAAACCACTAAGGGCAGAAAAGCCATGGGCACTGCGTGAAAACACTGTCACGGGTGGCAAGGTATAATGGAGACATACAATAGAACTGCCTAACGCCTGGAGGAAAAGCCAGACAGAGCATCAGTAGGGAACTGGGGCATTCAAAACTGACTGTGTATACTGGGAAATCTAGAAAGCTATGCATATTCACAAGACAGGACATAGGCTAGAAAACATCTGAAAAGACCCTCAACTTCCATCACTGGCTAATCTTTAGGTTCAGTGCAAGTAGGCAGTGAAGGCCAAAGCTAACCTGTCTATCCAAGTCCTTTGACTACTTTATGATTGGGCTAGTTCTCTTTTTTACTGTTAAGTTTTCAAATTTTTATATATTTTTTTGGTTGCTACATTCTCATGAGATACATGGTATTCAAAAATATATGGGGTCCTGGTGCGATACTGTAGGATAAGCAATGGACTGCTAACTGCAAGGTTGGTGATTTTAACTCACCAGCTGCTCTCTGGAAACCCTGTACATGGTCGCTATGAATTAGAAATTACTCAAAAGCAGTTAACATCAACAACAACATTCTTGTCATATAAATGGTTTCCAATGATATGGTAGAGTTATAATGACCAGACTAAGTGTTAAAGGACTAGCCCAATATAAACCACCCACAAAGACTGGCAGAAAGATTTTGTTTTAGCTCCTGGATTTCAAGGAAATCGTTGTCAAAACACTACATGAATACAAGCTAAGCCTTCAGTCAACAGGAAAGCAACACCTCGCAAATGAAAAATTTCCAGAGTTATCAAATAATAATGTTTAAATGTCTGGTTTTTAACAAAAAACCACTAAGCATATAAAGAAGCAAATAAAATAAAAATAGTCCATTCAAAGGGAGAAAAATCAACCGACACAAGCCAACCCTGAAGAAGCTAGACAATGTTCAAAGAGCTGGGAAAATGGATATCCACATGCAAAACAATGAAACTGGACTCCTATTTTACACCATATATAAAAATTAACTCAAAATAAATCAAAAACCTTAATTTAAGACCTAAAACTATATTCTCTAAGATGAAAATATGGGGTAATCTTCATGACCTTGGATTCGGCAATGGTTTTGTACACAGAACACCAAAACCAGGCATTAAAAGACAAAAATAAATACATTTATTGCTAAGTGCTGCTGAGTCTGTTCCAACTCATATAGAAACAGCATAGGATTTCCAGGGTTGCAAATCTTTGCAGGAGTAGAAAGCCTCATCTTTCTCCCACAGAGTGACTAGTGGGCTAATCTTGTGGTTCACAATCCAGAGCTTACTTTAAGAGCCACTACACCACCATGATACAGTAAACTTCATTAAAATGAATAAACTTATGCATCAAAGGGCATTATCCAGATAGTGAAAAGACAAACCAGAAAATGGGAGAAAATGTTTGCAAATCATATCTGGTAAATTTTTATATCCAGAATATCTAAACTCCTGAACATCAACAACAAAATTACAAATGACCCTATGAAAATGGGAAAAAGACTGTAAGTAGTCATTTTTCCTAAGAATATATACAAATGGTTGATACATGCAGATACATACATATACAGGATGATACATACATCACTGACTTGCCATCTCATTCTATAATTAATTTTACACAAAATTTGACAATGCAGGCAGGCAGTTGTGTGTATGGGGGAGAGGTAGACAGAAAGATTGGGAAACAGTCTGAATAGGTCTTTGGAAATCCCAATTTTTATAACTAGGGAGGTTATATCTAGAATAATAGCAAAACAATTAATAGCAGTTAAAGATGATCTACTTGCCAGTATTCCCAAAATTCTCAAAACAAAGTATCTTTTGTTTGTTTTAAATATTATTTTTTTATATTATACAATAAAACTGACTTGGTGTAAAATGCTATGAATTTTAACATAAGTATGCTGTTGTTATGTGCCATGGAGTCGGTTCCAACTCATAGCGATCCTGTACAGGGTTTCTGAGGCTGTAAATTTTTACGGGAGCAGAAAGCATCATCTGTCTTCCATGGAACACCTGGTAGTTTCGAACTGCTGAGCTTCCAGTTCGCAGCCTGATTCGTAAACACTATAGATTAATGTAATTACTGCCATAATCTGTGATAGAATAGTTCTATCACCTCATGACATGTTTTTATAGACAGAAAACCAAATTAATTTTAAGCACATATTAATGTCTTTTCCTATGAAAAAACAAAATAAAACAATCCTTGCATCATACCTGGGGTCATCCACCCAGATATTCCAAAAGCACAGTGATACAGCAAATTATAGGTATGCATGGTTCCTTTGTCAGTCCTGTGAGGAGAACACAGATAAAACTCACAGGGGCCTCCTCTAATGGCATTATTCTCAGATTACGGAACAGGAGGGTCCCTGAGAGGTACAAACGGTTAAGGTGCAAAGCTGGTAACCAAAAGGGTGAGGTTTGCTTACCGGTGGGCATCTCAGGAGAAAGGCCTAATTATCTACTTCTGAAAAATTGGGCAATGATCATCCTGTCACACAGTTCCATCTACTCCAACACAGACATAGTCACCAGGAGTCAGAGTTGACTTGATGGCAACTGGATTGGGATCAGCAGCAGACAGGTTCTGTTTTGCAGCCCCTATGTCAAGTCCAGAGACTGAATCCAGGTGGTGTTCAGTATATCCCTACTCACTCAGCTGAAGATGTAGTCCAAGGCTCCATCAAAATAGAGAAGAATTAAAGAAGAAAGAAGTAAAAAACAGAGGGTTGTGAGTGGAAAAGAGATGGTAACCCATATCAAAGATGGAAAACCAGAAGTCTGTTGTCAAATGAAACAAACAAACAAAAAAAGAGCAGGAGAGAACAAACAAGATGGCAGATCAGGTGTAAGTGCAGTGAGGCGCTCTGTCAGCAACAACACAGAATACTGGACCAAGCAGGCTCAGGGGATGGTCCAAGAACTCTGAGCGACTCATAAAGGAATATTTAGAAAGTTGGAAGGCTTACAGCCAGTGGGATTTGAAGCAGAAGCAAGAAATCCAGTACTTTCTAATCCAAGGCGCTCTGCTGCTCCCGGAGCTGCCATCTTGGGCAAGACCAAACCAGGGAAGGCTCAGAGCAGCCAGGGGATGCCTGACAGAATCACGGGATAAAGGGGTGGACATTATTATTATTTTCGTATCTGTTTATTGGCCTCTCACTGTCTGCACACCTCCATTCTGGTGACTAGAAGGGGTGCATGAGCGAGTGAACACCCCACCCCCACCCTCAGAGACTTCTACTACACATACGCACAGATCGCCTCAAAATCATCAGAAATGGAAAATACACTGAAAGGACAAGAGTAGAATGGAAGAGATGGACGCTAGAACCAGTGAGCTGGAAGACAAGTCTCTCAATACTGCAAGATAGAAGAGCAAGCAGAAAAAAGATAAAAAAATCTGAAGAGAGTCTAAGATTCATGCTGGATAACATGTAAAGGAATAACCTAAGAATTATTGGCAATCCAGAACAGGAAAAATCACAGAATCCACAGAAGAGATAGTTGAAGAGCTTCTGGAAGAAAAATTTCCTAACATCTTGAAGGATGAGAAGATAAACATTCAAGAAGCTGAATGAACCCCAGGAAGGACAGACCCAAAAGAAAATCACCAAGACATATCATAATCAAGTTCTCCAAAATCAAAGACAAGGAAAGAATCCTAAAAGCAGCCAGGGAAAAGAGAAGTGTTACCTACAAAGGCAAGCAAATCAGATTAAGCTCTGACTTCTCAGCAGAAGCCATGCTGGCAAGAAGGCAATGGGAGACAGATATAAAACCTTAAAAGAAAAAAACTGCAGACCAAGAATCATCTATCCAGCAAAACTGTCAATCAAATACAATGCTACAATCAAAACATTCCAGGATAAACAGAAGTTAAGAGATTTTGTCAAAGCCAATCCAGTGCTTCAAAACATCCTAAAGGGAGTTCTTTGGAATCAAAACCAGCAAGAACAGACAACAACCAAAGATTGACAGACGTGGCAACACCACCTGGAACTCAGTTGACAGACAGCAGAGTTCAGAACAGAACAAAATTACAGCAATGAATTCAGAGAACCTGTGACACCAATCAAAGATCAAAATATTAACAATGTCAAAGAAGGGAAAAATATAGGAACAGAGATCCAGGTGGTGAGGAGGTTGAGTAGACTGTAGGATACAATAGACTGTCTTAAACACAGGGAAAACTTAATAGACCTTTAGGGTAACCCCAAAGAAAATTAATACTTCACAAAGTACCAAGAAAATGAAGATCCAAGCAGAACAAGGAAACAGTAAAACTAAGACGAAACCAACAAGAAATAGCACAAAAACCATGAACTCAGCACAAGAAGGCATACAGAACAAAGGAACAAACAACACCACAAAAAACTAACATAATGACAGCAGTTAATGCATACCTATCAATAATTACACTGAATGTCAATGGATTAAATGCACCAATGAAGAGACAGAGAGTGGCTGAATGGATAAGAAAACAAGACCCTTCAATGTGCTGCCTGCAAGAGGCACACCTTACAAACAAAGACAAAAAACAGACTAAAAGTTAAAGGATGGTAAAAAATATACCAAGCAAACAGCAATAAAAAGCAAGCAGGAGTGGCAACACTAATCTCTGATAAAATAAACTTTAAGGCAAAAACTACCATAAGAGATAAAGAAGGACATTATACCATGATTAAAGGGTATGACATAACCATAATTAACATCTATGCTTCAAATGAAAGAGCACCAAGATATATAAAGCAAACCCACTAGAACTGAAGAAAGAAATAGATAAATCTATAATTATAGTGGGAGATTTTAATATGCCACTTTCAAAAAGGGATAGAACAACCAGAAAGAAACT
>NW_006408642.1:4387749-4388828 GCF_000296735.1 Chrysochloris asiatica
GTGGTCAAAACAGCCTAGTACTGATATGGAACAGAATTGAGAATCCAGAAATTAACCCATCCACATACAGCCAACTTTTCAACAAAGTACCTAAGTATATCTCACGGGGAAGAGATAGTCTCTTCAACAGATGGTGCTGGCAGAACTGGAAAGCGATATGCAAAAGACTGAAACAAGACCTCTACCTCACGCCTTATGCAAAAACCAACTCAACATGGATTAAAGACCTAAATGTGAATCCCACAATTACAAAGGCCATCAATGAAAAAATAGGGACAAATGTGAAAGCTCTAATACAGGGCATACAAAGAGTACCAAACATTTTGAACATTATACAAACACATGTAAACAAAATAGGTCAATGGGACATACTAAATTTAAAACTCATGTGCATCAAAAGACCTCATCAACAGAGTAAAAAGGGATCCCATAGAATGGGAAAAAATCTTTTGCAACAACACATCAGACAAGAAACTAAATTTCCAAAATACATAGGCACCTACAACACTTCTACAAGAAAAGGACAAATAACTCAATTAAAAAGCGGGCACAGGACATAACAGACACTTCACCAAGAAGGAGATCCAGCAGCCCACAATCATATGAAGAAATGTTCACAATCACTAGCCATTAGAGAGATGCAAAACCACAATGAGCTATCATCACACACCAGCAATAACAGCAAAGATCAAAAAAGTAGAGGGCAATACATGCTGGTGAGGATGTGGAGAGACTGGGACGCTCCTGCAATGCTGGTGGGATCGCAAAATGGTCCAACCACTCTGGAAAACAATATGGCGCTTCCTCAGAAGGTTGGAAATAGAGATACCTTATGATCCAGAAATTTCTCTACTTGGTATTTATCCACAAGAAATACAAGCCATAAGACAAGTAGATATATGCACACCAATGTTCACAGCAGCACTATGTACAATAGCAAAAAGATGGAGACAGCCTACATGTCCATCAATGGAAGAATGGATAAACAAACTTTGATACATACACACAATGGAATATTATGCTACCCTGAAGAACAACAAGAAAGCAGCAAGCCATCACATAACATGGATGAACCTTGA
>NW_006408642.1:4389929-4397936 GCF_000296735.1 Chrysochloris asiatica
GCAGTATGACAAAGGAGTGGACAAATCTCTACAGTGAGGATCATTCCCACCCCTTGGTACACAGGGTCGACAGGGATGGGGAACTTAAGACACTGGCCACCCAAAATGGGGGGACTACAAAGGCAAGAAGTGACTGGCTTACAAGCTTTCAATAGGGAACTTAGCTCCAGAGGATACAGGGAATGGTAGAAACTCCACTGAAGTGTTTCTAACCTGTCTGGATGGGGTTGGTAAAAGGTGATGGGGAATGGACTCCTGTGGTTCAATAGGGAATGACTGCTGTCAGGTCTGACAGTGAGTGTTGGAAAGGTCAATGTAAATGTTTGGTAACAAAAGGAGGGGAGTGGCTGATTTTGCAGTCCAGGAGGGCAGATTGCCAGAACCATCAAGGGCGAAAAGTAAAGTGCAAAGTGTGAGACCCTGTCTGGGGAAGCAGTGACACTAGGGATGGAGGCAGAGATGATGACATGAACAGAAGGAGTGGCTGTGGACTCTGGACTCAGGGAGGGAAGGGGCAGGCGTGTGGGGTGTACCCTTTAGTTGTTTGATGATGCATGCAGGAGATAGTGAATCATTGCAATGAAACAAAATACGATAGGATGAATGTAAAGATACTGTTCACCCATGTAAACTAACACATAATTCACAATAAAAACTTAAAAAAAAAAAAGCAAGGGTATAAGTGGGGGTGAAGGGAAGATGGCCTAGGAAATAGAAAGGGGCTGAAAACTGAAATGTTACGGAAGGTAAGTTCATCACAGAACAGTATCATTCAGGCAAAGCTGCACCCCTCTTTCTCACAATGCCCCTGAAGTATTTTTTTATGTCCTGAGAATAAATTATTTGAAGTGCAAGTCAAGGAATGTACCTTGTTCACATTTCTTTAAATTTTATGAAGCTTACTTCACAACAAAACAAAACCCTGGTCCCTAAAAAAACCTCAAAGGAAAGCATTTTTGTAGACTATAAAAACAGTTTCTTACTGCAGTGTTCTCTTTTAAAAGGGCTTTGGTGTTAGAAGCAGATTTTGCTTTTTCACTAAACTGTAGGTGAAAATGATCGAAAATGAAAAGAACAAGTACAAAATCATTTTCCTTCAACTTGTCATTTACTTATATGCAAGAATTTCTTTTATCCCTAACAGGTCAAAACAGCTTATATAAAATGTCATTCAAATAATAAGTTCTAAAGTCCATTAGCATCAGATATTGTCATATATATATTACTTTACATATAAAATTTTTTTTTTATTACTAATAGTGTTCAGATGTATACCAAACAATAAAATGTAAAACAAAGTTACTACATTGTTTCTATTAACAATCATGAACATATTCTAATATATCATTGCTAATCTACACATTAAATATGTCTGGGAGCAAAAAAAAAAAAAGAAACCAATCATTTTGGCTTTGGCTGCCATCATGGAAGGGAATTCGTTGCCTGGGAGACAGGCAAAGGGATTTATCACTGGGTTTCTTGAATCTTTTGAGTTTTGAATCACATAAATGTATTATTATTCAAGAATAAATGCATGAAATTTAAATAAATAAGATAATTATTTTTGTAAAGAAATACCTTTCCAGTTTCCACATGCTGTCAGCTAAACACAATAAAAATGAAACATGCATCAAAAAATACTGTCACTTAGGAGACCAAGTAGACTGCCACCGTCTGCTCAAAAACAGCTGTATGTGGAGAGTGATTAAACATAATACATAGACAAGAAAAGGAAGAGTGAAGGAGGACTACTTGGAAGTGGCCCTTTCTTTTAATGGTTGAAGTTACCAACAAAGACCTTCTGCTGTTTCCAGACCTTTGTTTGTCCTACTCCAGTCTGCGTGTATGTAGGACACTGCAGCTGAGGTCACAAATAAGGTCACAAGCAGCATTTCCTACAAGATACAATTCATTGACCCAGACAACACAACTGATCCCACCACTGTACAGCACCAAAAGGTGAAGGCAACTTCTTTGTGGGACAGTCTCCCACTACTACCCACTCTCACAGTGCCCACCTAGAAATGGACAAAATGGCAAGGCAGTGGAGCATGGTACTTTAGGGTCTGGAATGGGAACAACACGCGGCATTGTTTATGCTCAGTGGTAGGAATGTTATCCAGTTCCAACAGCTTCCTCAGAGAAGAAAATGGATTTATCTGCAGGGCTCCACACAGTGCAGGCCAGTGCACGCTTACCAGCACACAATAAGAGAAGTGTCAGGATGTCAATAAGGAGCTCTGGTAGCGTAGTGGTTACGAATCGGGCTGTGAACCGCAAGGTCAGCAGTTCGAAACTACCAGCTACTCCACGGGAGAAAGATGAGGCTTTCTGCTCCCATAAAGATTTACAGCCTCGGAAACCCTGTTCAGGGTTGCTATGGGTCGGAAGCGACTTGACGGCACTTAACAACAACAACAAGCACACTTGTATTCAGATCATATCGTTTTTAATACGTGGATATTCTCAATGAAGGAAGCAATGTGTTGATTTAAATTCTAGCATGAACTCCTTCGCTTGTTGCAATACCAAGCAGTTCTCACCAAAGCACAGCACATAGACCACACTTCAGGTAGGACTGTACACTATGATGGGCACAAATGACATTATGTTTTAGTAACACACTGACCAGGACAATAAGGAGGAAAGTCATGAAGTTTCAAATTCCATTAATATCAGCTTAAGTGCACACTTTCTGTTGTGGTTAAGTGCCATCGAGTTGGTTCCGACCCATATTGACCCTGTATAGGGTTTCTAAGGAGTAGATGGTGAGCTTGAACCGCCAACCTCATGGTTCAAACTGACTTCATAGTCCAGTGCATTAGCCCACAGCGCTGCACCAGGTCTCCACAATATGATTAGGGTAGATGTAATAGCCTTACTCATGTCAGAGTGGTGATTAATTCTCAGGAGAGGCTGCCTGGAGAAACTATCACCATTTACCTTACAAGACATAAAAGGAGAGAGATGCGAGCAAAGGAGGCAGAGCCTTAGTACTATCAAGAAAGAAGAGGCAGGAGTGGAGTGTCTTTTGAACCTAGGGTCCCTGTGCTGAGACCCTCCTAGATCCAGGGGAAGATTGATATCACGATGCATGGAGATCTCCAAGGGACAACAGGTACACGGATGCTGAAAGGAGATAAGGACCTTTCCCCAAGAGCCCATAGAGAAAGAAAGGATGCCTTCCCCTAGAGCTGGCATTCTGAATTGGGACTTCTAGCCTCCCAAATTGAAAAAATAAAGTTTTGTTTGTTAAAGCCATCCACTTATGGTATTTCTGTTACAGCACTACTAGATAAAGAAGATACTGCCAAATGCCCTGTTTTTCCTTCAAAGGAGTTATTGCCTGCCATACAAAGCCTCCTCAACTTTCTTCCCCCTTGGTTCCAATACCTCTTCATGCTCTATGAAATATTAGAAACAGCTAAAGTTTCTTATGTGCTCAAAGTCTACTTTCAATATTCGGATATAAAACTTGCCTTCAAAAGGAATAAAATAGAAAAAACAAAGAAAAGCAGGGGGATGGGGTGAGGTGGGGGAAGAGGATTAAGTCTGACTGAATTTGGTTGTTTGTGAAGGGAAAGTTCAGTGTCATGCAAAAAGAAGTTACCAGGTAAATCTGGGAGGAAGCTAATACACTTAGCAGGTATGTTAGTTGAGACTGGGAAGTACAGTTCACTGACACAAGGTTTTGAAAGAACCATCAAGAGGAGACTTGACAATCAGTCCACAAATAGCAATAACCCAAATCTTTCTATTAGTCTGTGGATCTATTTACAGTATTTATATTTGAATATGGACACATATGATGTTCTGATTTCACACTAAGGCAAATAATGTAGCTAGACATTGAAATGATGACTAAAGGAGTCCGGTGTGGCGCTTTGGGATAAAGTACTGAACTGCAAGGTGGGCGGCTCAAACTCACCAGCAGCTCTTTGGAAATCCTATACAGGGTCACCTGAGTCAGATCCGACTCAACGGCACTTAACAACAACAACTAAATTAAAACTGTCCAATTTTCTAATTCTTATTCCTTGCACGATTCTTTTCTGGAAACAGCTCAATTCTGATTGTAAACTGATTTCTTTCATAAGTATGAGACTTTCTTTTTCCTAAAGTCTCCAGGGCAGAAAGCAGATTAGGTTAACTGCTATAAGATCTAAAACCCGGGCTTCAAATCAGTTCATTCCAGGTTGAGCCCCTGCTAAGAATGTGCATTTCCACCTCAGATCAACTGAATACAGATTCTGATTCAGTATAACTGAGCTGAAAGCCCTGCCTTACACTAATGCAAAAGCAATTTGGAAAAGATGGATGTCAACAAAGTCCTATTTAAGTAGATTCTATACTAACCATCCAATCTGAGGGCAGTTATTCAGCAAAATAAATATTTTCTATGAATTGACAAGCTTTAAAGCCAACACCCAAATTCAATATTCCCCATGGACAAAAGCAACCCATTTAGGTGGCACAATTGTTGTTGTTGTTGTTGTTGTTGTTGTTGTTGTTGGCTGTCGAGTCAATTCCAACCCATAGCAACCCTGAATAGGGTTTCCAAAGAGCAGCTGGTGAGCTTGAACCGCTGACCTTGCAGTTCAAATGGCTTTGCAGTCTGGCGCATTAACCCACAGCACCACAAATTGGGACCAGTAATTTCTCAGTTAATAAGTAATAAAGGAATCATAAAAAATGTCTCTTTAATATTTTAGGAAACATTCAAATGTGAATTTATTTGCAAATCCTTTTTATGTAGGGCTAAAGCCTTTCTTAGGGCTTCTAGTGTGTCACTATAAGATAAGCGCAGGATCACAAGGCCAGTTTGAACAAGGTCACAGTTCAAACTCACCAGTCAATTACTCCTTGGAAACCCTATATGGGGCACTGTAAGTCAGAACCAACTGGAAGGCACTTAACAACAAGGCCTTTCCTTTGAGTAGGATATGGTGATGGAATTTCCCACTATCTTCCATGCATAAATAACACCCACAAGACAATCACTGAAAAGGAAGACCACCCCCCACCCCACCCCTAAATGAGATGCGCTGGCATAGTGGCAGCAGCAATGGGCTCAAGCATAACAATGATTGTGAGGTTGTGCAGAGGGGTCGCTATGAGTCAGAACAGACTCAATGGTACCTAACAACCATAACAAAGACAATGTCTAAGAGCCTCAGGTTTGTTTTCTTTACAGAGTAAAAACTTAAAAGACACATGTGAAAAGAGAATGTGGAAGCTGTCCATATCTTATGATCTCCCCCCAATAGTTCACAATTGCCTTGTCTTTAACCAAACTTGTCTTTATGGAGACTTTCCAAAGGTTTTCACAGAAACATCAGCTCTATCTGTTTTAGCACACACATTTCATCACTTTTCATTCCATTCAATTAAATTATGCCAATTACAGTGACAGGAATACCACACATAAGCAGATTTGGGAACAAATTGCTTCTTGGTAAGCATTTAACTCAGGCTACATTCTCTTAGAGGAGCAAAATCAGGGACATGTGCACATATGAGGGGGCTTCCAAAAGCCCACAGAAAAATGGAATTGAAAGATAAATGGAATTTTTCCACAAGCTTTTTGAAGCCCCCTCATGTATATGTATATTTATAGAGATGTATTTCAAGGAAATGGCTCACACAGTTTTGGAGGCTGACAAGTCAAGCATTGGGCTGGAGGCTTCTCCTGACGAACCTAAAATTGGCCTGTCAGATGGTAGGCTGCTGTCTCACATCCCAAGAACCGAGGGTAGGAGGATGATGAGTCATTGCAAAATCAAGAAAGAACAAGCTTTACCAGAATAGCCACATGAGCCACACCCACAAGAACACTCATATTTCAAGAGATTGGCTGCCTACATCAGATCACAAAATGGTGGACGACTGCGTAACATTTGCCAAACCACTGAAAGTCAGGGCCTAGCAAAGTTGACATATAATCCTATTTGAGTGGACATCCGTCCCACTGCCCCCAACCAAACTCACACTTGGTGAGCTAGGAGAGCCCATGCCAGTCGGGGCACTAAGGAGGGAAAGGATAGGGCTGGGTAATCTGGTGAAGGAGGTCAGAAAGCAGAGCTCCACTACATTGGAATTTATCTCTTGGAGAGTTCTGCCTATGAGCATGTACAGGGCCAGGAATGTATCCTAGGAATATTTGGTATATTTTAAGCATATAACACATTCAATGAAAGAGCTGCCCTTGACTGATACTATTGTTGTTTGTTGTTAAGTGCCATCGAGTCGGGTCCGACCCATAGCACTTAACAACAAACAACAATAGTATCAGTCAAGGGCAGCTCTTTCATTGAATGTGTTCTATGCTTAAATATTAGGAGGACATAATTGATCATTAGAAACTGAAGAGAATCAATTCTATTTCTAACAAGATTGGGGGTTGCAGGGGATGCAAAACATGGTAACCTAATTTATTTATTTATTTATTTTTAGGAAACTAGAATTGAATGATATTTCTTAAAACTATCACTTAAACATGCATACAACGTGCCTACTTGTCACAAGAAACTAAGGACTGAAAATGGAGGATAAGTTCTGGAGTGAATTACTTAATTCATGTTCACTTTAGGAAACTAGAACATCTTTCAAGGTAAATTGTTGGCATTCAATATACCTAATTTGCATATGCGGATAAATTCAAAATTATTATAAAAACTATGAATGCATTTCATAATTTGACAACATTTGGTAATTAGAAGATTTTTAGATCATTTCTATTTTTAGGAATTGGAAATTTTTGTGGAATTTTTTACTTACACTGGGGATCTTTTGCTTTAAATTACATAAATCAAGGAAATAAACTAAACAGTCTCAAAAATGAGGGTAAATATCACATAAGGAAAAGTATTTGGATACCCACTTAATCTTGTAGGCTGAACTTGATAATACTGGTAATATATGACTATTTTTAACCTAAAAAATGCCATTTTCATATGGTTTCACTAATAGATAGATAAGCTGTTCTCTCGGGCAGTCTGTAAGAAATTTCCATAACTCTCTCACAAATAAAATTATTGTTAAGTGTCATCAGTCTTTAAAGGCAACACTAAAAAGAATTTTAAAAAACAGACGTACCCAAACAATCATTGCTGTAGAGTAGCTTCCTACTCATAACGGCTGCATGGGCAGAGTACAACTGTCCCATACGGTTTCCAAGGCTGTGAGTCTTTGTAGAAGCAGACTGTCACATCTATCTCCCGTGGAGTGGCTGATGGGTTAGAAGTGCTAACTTTACAACTATCAGCCAAGTACTTAACCAATGCACAACCAAGCGACACTAGATGGCAGTAAATACACAAAAGTTGTGACATCAGATGCTGAATTCTCAGTGTATAATAAGGATCATACATTAAGCTTTAAAAATAACCTGAAGAATCAAACATCTAAATAAAAATGAAGGTTTCACAAACTGTGGGAATGTGACCTAGAAAGGCTATTCAAACTATAAACTCAACCGCAATTTGTGAGGATATAGTAATTGGAAGTGATTCTAACTTGGGCAAGGTAAAAATTTGAATTAAACTATATAAAATTGTGAGAGAAAATGATCTTGAAATATTTACACACATACAGTGTCCGATCAAATGTTAAACGTTCTATTTATTTACAGAAATACGGAGTCACTGTACTAAAAAGAAATGGTCAATGTTTAAACATTTCAAGAGGTAGCATATGACCAAGAGCCAGTGATGTTGAAGGAGGAAGTCCAAGGTACACTGAAGGCATGGGCAAAGAACAAGGCACCGGGAACTGATGGAATACAAATAGAAATCTTTTGACAAACTGATGCAGCAGCATTGGAGGCACTCACTCATCTCTGCCTAGAAATTTGGAAGACAACTATCTGGCCAACTGATTGGAAGAGATACATATTTGTGCCCATTCCAAAGAGATCATTTTGATCTCTTTGGCCCAACGGAATATGGCAATCCTCGGATATATATATAATATCATTGATATCCCATGTGAGTAAAGATTTACTAAAGG
>NW_006408642.1:4398720-4413520 GCF_000296735.1 Chrysochloris asiatica
AAAGTTGGATAGTGAATAAGGAAGACCATAGAAAAATTGAAGCATTTGAACTATGGTGTTGGAGGAAAATATTAAAAGTACCATCGACTGCCAGAAAACAAACAACTTTGTGTTGGAAGAAGTTCCTTGGAAGCCAGTATGGCCAAACTTCGTGTTTCATACTTCAGACATGTTATCAGGAGTGACCAGTCACTGGACAAGGATATCATGTTTGGTAAGGTAGAGGGTCAGAGAAAAAAAGGAAGACCTCCAGAGCAATGCACTGGCACAGTGGCGACAGCGATGGGCTCAGGCCTAACGATTATGAGGTTGGCCCAGGACCAGGCAGTGTTTTGTTCTGTTGTGCATAGGGTCACTATGAGTTGATACTGACTCGATGGCACCTAACAACAACAACAACAATGTATTTATTTAATTATATTTTAACAAGTAAGTGATTAATGTTAGCCAATACATGTTTTGGATACTTAAAGGTCAAAGTGCAAGGCTCAATGAACAGTTAACATAAACATATGATAAATACTGAATACAATCCAAAAGGTGTATATATTTTATTTGCTATTCCTTTTATTTGATACTCCTTGATAGCCTTGGTAGCATATTGGATTACGAGTCGGGCTGCTAACTGCAAGGTCAGCAGTTTAACTCTACCAGTTGCCCTGCAGGAGAAGGATGAGGGTCACTGTAAGTTGGAATTGACTCAGTGACAGTGGGTGGGTGGTGGGCATTTATTCTAGCTTAACAGAGAATAGGTGCATACACTGGTTGAAGGCGATGACAGATCTTAAAATTTAAAATGTGATTTCACAGTTGTATCTGTTTAAGATGTACTTTTATTAGAACAACTTTCTAAATGTTAAATCTTTCTTAACATGTAAATTATGAGAACACTAACACAATATAACGATTTTTTAATGCTACATCTTAAAAGTCTTGTTTCCTTTGTTAACAAATTCTAATTACATAAATGTATTGTTGTTGTTGTTGAGTGTAATCATCTAGTTGGTGCAAATTCATAGTTACCCTGAATGTAAGAGCAGTTGGTGGGTTTGAACAGCCAACCTTTTGGTGAGCAGTCCAGTGTTTATCCTACAGTGCCACACCATTTAAGTGGAGAAAAAAAGCTTTAAAATAAACTTCCATATAACACTTTTTTCAAGATGATGTTAAAAATGTATATAAAAATTTACATTATATACATTTATGGCTTTCAGTTTATGTAAAAGCATTTTTCAAACTCAATAAGTAATAACGCTTTATCCTAACTACAGGAAAAAATAGAAGATGAAATACAGTTAACTTTATTTTAAAATTAATTTTAAGATTTTACATCCTAATTTGAAAATATACTTGCAGATTAAACAGGAAACTTTATAAATGTTAATTTGATCTACTGGTGGTTTAGATGAATCTTTTGTAGGATTTTGAATTAGAATTCCAACATGATTTTACAAACTTTTATGGAAAACCCAAAACTGGTATTTTCTATTTTATTTGTAAACTTTCCACTTTTTGGATTCCTTACAAGACCAGATGGCATTCACTAAGGTCTCAGCAATGCTAGAATAAAATTAGCTAACTTACTAAATTTTTGGTTATTACTAACACTTTTTCTGAGCTTCATTTTGTTCTGACACAGAAAATTCTCAATTTAGAAACCAAAGTGAGGATCCTCACAAATATACTGAAGTCAAAAAAGTAAAGACAAATCAATCATCAAATACGACTAATACAGCAGAGAGGATTTATTCTGATACCAATCTGCGTCAATATAACCCAACTTTTGAGGTATAGTTAACCTAACAATATATCACAAAATGAATAATCACAGGTACTGCAATTACATTAAAACAAGTTGTTGTTGTTAAGTGCTGTCGAGTCAGTTCTGATGCATAGTGAAGCTGTACAGGGTTTCCAAGGAGTGGCTGGTGGGCTTGAACCAACTTGCAGTCCAGTGCATTATCCTGCAATGCCATAGTAACTAGTTAAAGATGTCTATCTTGAGTATTACGCTCCCTTGATCTTTCCGATCTACATGGGATCAAATTTACAACAGCAACTAGAAAGATTAGATAGGAACCTTACGGGGCAATGAGTTTATGATAATGGAGAAGGAACAACTCAGAAAAGGATAGTGAAAACGTTTATACAACTCAAAGAAGGTAACTGATGTCACTGCCTTCCTTACACATGGAGAAACTACTGAAATGGTGCATATTTTGCTGTGTATATTCTCAACAACAACAACAAAAATTTTTGTTAATTACATCCAAGAAAATCCTACGAGGCAGTTTTACTCTGTCACAGGAGGCTGCTATGAGTCAAAATCAACTTGTTGACATTGACCATATGAATTCATTTTCATTGAAAACTAACTTCCTCCTATGTCAGAGCTGACTATAAGTCAGCTAACTGCTGTGCTTTTGTCAATCACGCAGGTTGGTGGGAGAACGGTGGCTCTGTAGCATGAATACAAGTACTGTTAACCACAAGTTTGGCAGTTCAAGTTCACCAGCCGCTCCACAGGACAAAGATGAGGCTTTCGGTTCCCATAAAGATTTACAGCCTCGGATATCCCATGAGCTAGAGTCACTATGAGCTAGAAGTGACTCCACGGCCCTTAACAACAACCACCTCAGGTTGCCAGGTACCTCTAATTTCTTTCCCAAGAGTAGATTACAATGGAGGGTGCAGAAGACAGTGGGACGTTTCTATCCTTTGCAACTGCTCTGGGAAATCAGAATAAAGCTATATCCATGTTTTCCCAAAATATGCTAAAGGAGGAAGATGAGGGTAGCAAACAGTCTGCTGCTTTTGGATGAAACTCCTGACTGTACATATTTTCACAACCACCTCCTCCTCCAACATTGACATATAATGCATGTATGTATAAATACTGAATTACATATGTGTGTGCATGCATATATGTGAGTATATAAAATAGGCACATCTCAACTGCATTAAAAAGTAGAGTCTTGGAGGATAAAAGTACAAAGTTTTCTTTTCCCAAGTGCCAGATTCAGTATCATACACTTTGTTCCTGTCATTAAGCACTGTCAAGTCAGTTTCGACTCATAGCAACCCTGTATAAGATTTCCAATGAGTGGCTGGTGGGTTTGAACAACCGACCTCGTGGTTCGCAGTCTAGTGCTGACCCTACAGTGTCCCACAAGGTGTCCATCATATACTTCGATGCTCTAACTATTGAATGTTAAAGGATAGAAACCAACAAAAAAAGCCATAGTACTACTATTGTATAAAAAGATATCAAAAGATGAACATTAGCTACTTTTCCTTTTTAAATAAAAATGAGCCTAATTTCTCAATTTAACATTCGTCCAAACACTGAAATGCATACCTACTAATCCAGGCAGTGATTTTGTTGACTGATACTGAAAAGTAGACATGGCCCTGCCTTCAGGAGGCTTATGCCCAGACATTAAGTACATACACCTACAATTAAGTGTCTGTCTTATATATGGGATCCGTGCCAAGAAGGAGAATGCAAGACTTAATGAGAGACTAACACAAGAGATCTGATTGAGATAGAGAGGTCAAAAAGACTTAGAAAATGAAAGTGAACAAACCTGGCCCAAACAGAGGTCTTCCTAAGTTCAAAGTAAAAAAAAATAATAATAATAAACAAGAAAGTAAGGATTTCTGCTTTTAGAGTTTTCACCATTCCTCCTGCTAAGTCAGCTAAAAACATTTAAATGTAATATATATGTATGTATATCCATCTACAAGGTGGCTTCAAAAAGTTTAGAGAGAGATTGAATTAGAAGATAATAGAATTTTCCCATAAACTTTTCAAAGTCTTCTTGTATGTTATATGTTGTTGTTGTTAAGTGCCATCAAATCAGTTCTGACTCATAGCGACTCTGTGTAGGGTTTCAGAAGATTGGATGGTAGATGTGAAATGCTGACCTTGTGATTAGCAGTCCAGTGCTTACCACCCTACAGTGCCACACGAAGACTCTGCATATTATACACACACATATAAATTATATATATATATAAAATAATCATATATAAATTGTACATATAAATATTAAATTCATAATATATAAATGCACATTATACATAAAATAAGCATCCAAAAAAAAATCAGGAAAGTGGGTAAAAAAGATGCTCAGGTAGGACCCTTGAGACACAGGGAACAACATGACACTGATTTTCTTGGAATTTCTTTCTGCCTCACATATCACAGACAGGGTTCTGAAGAAGCAGACAACCCAGAAATGCCAGCGAGTACATACCACACTGATAAAAAACAATCCTCAAAGGACCAGGAAAAGAGCAGTTTAGAAAGACAGAAACAAACCTTTTATATAATAACTTCTCTATTCCAGCCAAATGCCACAGGAAAAACTGTTGCCCTATATGTACCCATGACAGCAAAGGCCTAGAAGGAGCTTAGGATGTAACAAGGTACCCTACACCAAAGTGTTCCAGAGAAGACTGAGTAGGGAAGACTGAGTAGGGAGACTGAACTTCCATCCCCACAAAATGGTTAACAAGCCCCCTGAAACCTGACCAGTAGAGATCAGACAGGGATGCTGAACTTTCAGCCATGCCCAGGCAATAAGGAGGCATCCCTCTTTCTGCTTGCTGGGTGGTGTCTGGACTTTCATCACCACTGGTAGTAAGGAAGCTATGCTGTTAGCGTCAGTGGAGGGCACCTCAGGAGCAGAAAGAAAGCACTTCTGTACATCGGCCCACCCCACCTCTAAGCTAGTGTGGTATCACTGGAAGCCTAGTGGGAGCCTGGACCTTCCACCACACAGCACACATGCAGTACCAGAGTGGTGTCAGAGTATGAAGCTTAACAAAAGAGAGAGATCTAATTAAGATGCAGAGGAGTCCTGGGGTGGCACTGTGGGCTAATGTGCTGGACTGCAAAGTCGGTTTGAACCACAAGGTCAGCAGTTCAAACTCACCAGCCACTCTTCCGAAAACCTATACAGGGTCACTATGGATCAGAATGGACTCAACGGCACTTAATAACAACAAATCATAACACCCAACATGTTCACGCTTAAGTAAAAAATCACGCATCATACAAAGAACCATGAAAATCTTACCTTGAATGACTATGAAGATGATAGCACTGTGACAAATCAGCTGTTGGAGTGATCTGTCAAGGATTTGGCACTGCAGGTTAATGCGCTTGACTGCAAAGTCGGTTTGAACCTCAAAGTTGGCAGTTCAAGCTCACCAGTCGCTCCTTGGAAACCCTATACAGGGTCACTATACATGAGTTGGAACCAACTTGACAGCGTTTAACAACAACCACATCACAAAAATGCTTCAACAATCAACATAAATTATCTTAAGATAAATGGAAAAATAAATTCCAACCAAGAAACTGAATTTTTTTTAAAAAAAAGGAAAGAATTATAGAACTAAATACAACAGAACTGAAAATTTTGATATATGGGCTAAGTAGAGTGGAGACGACATTGGATAAAGTGATGAACTTGCAGACACTGTAACAGAATTGATGTACTCTGAAGAGACAGAGAAAACAGGCTGAAAAGAATTAAACAGATCCTCAGAGACCTATGGGATAATAACAAAAGATTCACCATTCATATCACCAGGGTCCCAGAATAAAGGGGAAAGAGTGTGGGCTGAACATGTATTTGAAGTAATAATAACTGAAAAATTATCTAATTTGGTAAGCTACACAAGCCTACAGATCTAAGAAGCCGAGTGCACCAGACAAGATTAAAATCAAAGAAACACACAGAAATATCCATTTTGTTAAATTTCAGAAAACTAAAGACAAAGAAAAAAAAATCTAGAAAGCAATCAGAAAATAATGACACACTACCTATTCAGGAAGACCAGTCCAAATGACAACCATTTTTCATCTCAAACTATGGAGGCCAAATGGAAGTGGCACATAGTTGTCAAGTGCTAAAAGAAATGTCTACCACAAATTCTACAGCCAGTGAAATTACCTTTTAGGAACAAAAGAGGAAAAAATCATTTTCATATAAGAAAATCTAAGATCTGTCACTATCAGATCTACCCTTAACGACTGGCTAAAGTAAGTTCCTCAGACAGGAAATAAATTATAAAAGAAAAGATCACATACCACATAATGCAATTTTTACAATATTCCCCATTTACAATCTAGTCCCCATGTCTATGAGTCATGACAGAAGCACAGACATGGGGAATAGATTAGTGGTTTCCAGCAGTTAAGGGATATTGGTGGGTCTAAGAGGGGGTAATTTAAAAAAGATAGCTCAAGGAAGATCTTTGTACACATAGAGATTTATCTTAATTGTTGGGACAGCTACATGAATCTATATGTGCCATAAACTGACAAATAACTATGCACAAACTGTCCCAGTGTCGATATCTTGGTCTTGATACTGTACTTTAGTTCCACAATGTACAACCATTGGGGGAAACTGGATAGAAGAACCTCAGTACTATCTTTGCAACTTTCTGTGAATTATCATTATTTTAAAATAGTTAAAAGAAAAAAATAAGAAAGTGAAGACTAAACTCGCAATTACAGTATAGCATTTTAAGTTTTCTGTAGATAACCAGATTCTTCTCATACATTTTTGAAATATTGACTTCCTTCTGTTCTATACTAAAGCACCACTTTGGATGATGACAGCAATCCAGGTGCTTTAACACTACATAAAGACACAAAACATTTAAGAGGAAGCAAAAGGGTTAGAACAGAAAGGGTAACAACAACGTGCCCCCAGAACTTGCAGACTAAATGAATTTATGAGAAGTCAACTCTTCAATCAGCCTGCAACAGGAGATCAGCTATCAGCAGAATAGTCCTTAGGTCAGTAAATCTCCCAAATCAGCAAGAAGGATTAGGTCCTGTAAGATTTCACCAAATACAAAAGAAAGCAGTAGCGTAAGCAATGATAGTAATATACAAGAAGAAAGACTTGAGCCCACCACAAATCTAAGGAAAAGTGATGACAGAATCAAGAAGTGGCTTCATACAGCATTGCTTCCACCTGAACTACCACCAAGACTGGCTCACGATAGAGCTGCGCAGGAATGGTTTTTCATTTTTTTCCATGTCTTTGAAGACTACTAAATTCCCCTTGCTCTAGTTCTAACTTTACCAAGAAATATTCTGGTCATCAATTCAATTTTAATTTTACAGACTATTAAGGGCATTGGAAAGATATACCCTTAATGTAAATTAATTAACTGGCATCTGATCCACCCCTGATGAATTTCATAAGTTTTAAGTTCAAGTCAGTCCCAAAAACCTACTTAATTCTGAATGTACTGGAAAGACAAGATCCTAGACTAAAGGCCAGACCCTTAAGGAGGTACATGTGGAGCCTGGCCAGCTGGCCTCCCTCTACCCAGGACATCTCTGTCTTATTCTTTCACTTCCATAGTTGAACCTTGAAACCAGCTCTCTAAAATCCTATTCAGCTCACAAAATGTAAAACAGATCTACTTTCATCTTCCACAGCCTTTCTCTTTCCCCTCCCAGTTACTGCCTTCTAAAATCATTCTCCAAAACACATATTCTATATATACAACTTACCATAAATGCAAATGCCTGTCAAATATGCAAATAGAGCAGAAAAGAGCAAAGCAGAATATAGTATTTGGCCAACAATGGAATTACACAAGTCAAGATTTCATTTTTTCTGATGAGCCCTGCGTCCTGAGTCCCTGGGTACATAAATCATCACTTTATTTAAATGATCCTGCTAAATTCTACTCTAATATATTTCCACTTCAACTAAAAATGAAAGGTCACCTTATCCCTGACAATGAAAATCATTAGCCACAAAATATCCCCACAAATTCTTCCAATGGTCAGTGTTTAATTTTCAGTAAGTGATAGTACTCCATATTCAGAAGCATGATAAACAACATGAAAACTTAAAAAGTACACAGACAGACTACTTATACTTTGTATGTGACATTGTCTTCCCACACTTTGCATTTTTAAATGTCAAGAATGTTTTACTATGAATCCCACACCTGTAGCAAATGAGGTTAGGGTTTCTTTGCTTAAGAAAGTAGAAGTAATATTTTCCAAAAATAGATTAAAAATACATATCAAACCCATAGAATCCTATTCCAAATAGGATTTACCTATGCAACACTGGAAAGAATTACTCATTGGCTGAGGGGTTGCGTTCTTGTTTGTATCACTGCGACTGCTCTCCAAAGCTAGACAATCGCCAGGAACGCACAGTCTCAATTGTGTTTTATGAACTGCTCTGATTTCTTACCAGTAAGCGCAACTTGCTGAATTGCCTGCTAGTCATGGACCACCAGAGGCATCACTGCTCTAGAGCTAACAGAGGAATGTGATGTGGAGACTACTTGAGAGAGGCTTACATTGTCACTTACCTCTACTGCTACCACAATCAAAATGAGGTCCACTTTTGACTCTGGAAAAACCGCATTCACTTGTGGTGACATCCCAATCAGAGCACAGTTAGTGACCACAGAGATAACACTCATTGTTTCAAAAGCCAACTAAGAGAAAAGAGAAAAAAAACAAAAAAACATATGTATATGAGCTCTGGTAGCGAAGTGGTTATGAATCGGGCTGTGTAACACAAGGTCAGCAGTTCGAAACTACCAGCTGTTCCATATGAGAAAGATGAGGCTTTCCGCCCTCGTAAAGATTTACAGCCTTGGAAACTCTGTGCAGGGTCGTTATGAGTCGGAACCGACTCCACAGCACATAACCACCACCACTATATATATATATATATATATATATATGGAAAAATACAAACTGCAATGACTGCTTTCCTACTTTCTCTTCCTTATTGCTTATGATCTAAAGTCAAACAAGGCTCCCTCATCTTAAATATTCAAAGGACATGGTAAACTTTTTCTCTGTCTTGCTATGATTTTCTTTGGCTTAAACAGTTTTACTGTTAGAATGTATTTTAGATCCCTCTGGAGATGGTTAGGGACTTGAACTTGGAATACCATCCTGGAAGAAAACACTGCTAAAATCATTTTGTCCCTATAAATGGGAATCTAAAGACAGGCTGCCAAAGAAAATGTTTCACATTCAAAAAGGGTAGTAAGATTTCAAATACAGTTTACTTTGAGAAAGGGTCCTTTACTTTCTCTTGAGACACTGCCTGCAGCTCAGCACTGAACTGCCATATGAATAAGGTCTGGGCAGTGGTATCACTACTGTGGGTGTTGCCCAGTGTGGTAATCCAGAGTGTCACCCCACCCCATACCAGATCATACAGAATCCTGAAAGATACTTATTATCAATTTTAATCGCAGAATATATGATTAATATAGCTATAGACTGTTTAAATATAATACTTTTTAGGTTATAGAAGAGTGACAATAAAACTTTTAAAAACTATGTTGCATTGCATTATTACTTTCAAAATTATGAAAAATAGAACATTTTTCACACACACACACAAAGGAAGCCATATATATATATATATATATTTTTTTTTTTTAAGTATTTTTCTCCTCCTTTTCCATTAAACACTATTGCAGTCTCGAAAAATGTTGATACAGGTTCACAAATATTAATTACCACCATATTGCAGCTAAAGCACCAGAAAATTTGACAAGTGACTATAAGAGCTCTGGAACAAAGAAAACAACAGCATGTGCTTGTAGCGTTTGCAGGAAAAAACTACATGACTGGAAGTGTCCTTGTAATGGGTAATCATGGCTGCTCTGGCTGGATCCAGCACAGTTCAAAAAGTAAATTAGCATAGATTTGTACCTTGTAGCTAAAACATGTATATACTGAGCTTACGAAACATGTTTTTGCTGTTATAATTAACTACAGGAATATTTTTGTTAAAAATAATAAATTTCTGAAGCACTGCACAAAAATTTTGTAGTCATGTCCTTTTGGTATCACCCCCTCTGACAGTGTCACCCCGCATATTCCTTTAAGGATTCCAATTTGTTCAAAAGACTGAGACATCTTTAGGTCACTGAATTTTCCCACATCAAGTCAGTATGGCAACAGAGCAAACCATTCAAAACTCTATGGCTTAAAGCAACCACCATTTATTTAAAGCTTATGATTCTACACATGGACAAGCTGATTTTGAAGGGTTTGCTCAGGCATTTGTGGTCTGCTAGGGGCAAGTCAGAGACAGACTTGACTGGTCTAGGATGGCTACTGCAGGAAAATGTCTTTTTCCTCCAACAGACTAGCCTGATTTGTACAGATGGTGTATGAGTAGGATTCAAAACAGTAAAAGTACACAGAGCCTCTGAGGCCTAGGCTTGGAATTAAGTGTCAGTTTCACCATGTTGCACAGGCCAAAGTAAGTCAGAAAGGCAGCCTGAGATTAAAAGATTCCATCCCTTGATAGGAGGAGTTGCAAAGACACAGCGTAAACAGCATGGATACAGGAAGAAACGAATAACTATAGCCAATTTGCAATCCATCTTCCACCATTACTATCCAAGAACTTGTCATGTCTTTTCATTGGTACAAATCTTCTTTGGCGTTTTAAATGTAGTCTTCATCGAACTGTCATTACTGATCATTTTATTCTTAGGTCTTTTTTTTTCAATTATACACAGGGTGTTTCCTTCCATGTATCTTCGAATGGTTATTTGCAAATAAGAAAACTGCTTATTTCTATATATTAATTGTACAGATAACTGTATGCTGTTATTATTTATAACAAATTTCCAGCTGAGTCTCTGGATTTTCTCAAAGAAACCAAAACCATATCATCTTCAAACACAATTTTATCTCTTTTCCAACTTTTATACTTGTCTAATCAGGTTGGACAATAACTGCAATACTGGACATTATAGGTGATCATGAACATCCTTATCTTCTACATGCTAATTGGTTCCATTGTCACTGACTCATTTAATATTTTTAAAATAACAATTTTAAGTAAAGATGATCTACAATTTTACTTATTTTAATACAAATTTTTATTACAATAACTGTAAATTAACATGCAGTCATAAGAAATAATAGAAATTCCTTGTACCTTAACCAATGGGGACCTGGTTATCATCTGGAGAACCACAATACAATGAGTCCTTGGGGGTGCCAACTGTTAATGTACTTGGCTGCTAACCAAAAGTTTGGAAGTTCAAAGCCACCAGAAGCACCTCAGAAGGATGGCCTGGTGATCTAGTTCTGAAAATCACATTGTGGCCAGCAATGTATGGGTGATCCAATTTCTCTGCCTCCTTGCCAGCTTTGGTGTTGTCACTTTCTATTGGAGCCATTCTGATAGGTGTGTAGTGCTATCTCACTGTGGCTTTGATTTGCGTTCCTGATGGCTAATGAAATAGAACATCCTTTTATGTGCTTATTTAAATGCCACCTGCATATCCTCTTCAGTGAAATGTCTGCTCATATCTTTTATCCATTTTCTAATCCAAATGTTTGTTTTTTAAGGTTGAGTTGTGAGAAATCTTTGTATAATCTATGTACAAGTCTTTTATCAGATATATGACTTGCAAACATTTTCTGCTAGTCTATAATTTGCTTTTCAATCCTTTTAATGTGGGCTTTCACAGAACAAGATTTAAATTTTGATGAGGTCCAATGTATTGCTTATTTTCTTTTATGAATGCTGATTTTAGCGTCAAGTCTAAGAACTCTTTGCCCTGCCCTGAATCTGGAAGACATTTTATCACTCTCTCTTTATTTCCCCCCAAAATTTCCATGGTTTTATTTTTTATGTTGAAAGTCATAATCCACTTTGAGATAACTTCATTACGATATGAGGCTTACTTTCCATTTATTTTGTTTAATGCTTTGATTCAAATGCCTTATTCATTTAATTCTTTCAAGTATATGTATTAGTATTTTAAGGACTCAAATTTAAATTTGAGTGCTATGCTAGCTATATTCTACACCTTCTTATATATTATTTCAGTATCATTTTTCCTAGTAATTCCACAACTTCAAATCTTATTATCTTTTGGCCCAAATGTTTCTTAACATAGGGTTATTTATTTATTTTTAAATTTCCAGATAGTAGGGGCTCTTTGTTTTTGTATTGTTAACTTCTAGTTCTACTGCATTTGATCAGAAAATGTAGTCTGTAATATTTAAACTTTGTGGATGTTGTGCAGGTTTTCTCTTGCGCAAACATCTGGTCACTTTTTGTGAATATTCCATGGGCAATTGAAAAGGTGTACTCTCTTTTTCTCGCATAGAAAACATAATTAGGATTCTTTAACAGTTATGTTTTATTTAAAGAAAGAAAAATTACTGTCAAGCTGATTCTGACTCATGGCAGCCTCACATGTTTCTGAGGAGAACTGCACTCCATAGGATTTTCAAGGCTATGAGCTTTCAGGAGGCAATCGCTCACCAAGTCTTTCAGTTTATAGTTCAAGCGCTCCAACTAGGTGGAGTAACACAATGGCTGCAAAATGATTAAAACATAGGAACGATTTAAGTTCAGAGTTGGAGTTTCACACTTGAAAAGTTTCATACTGCCAAATTTTAAAAATGAGAAAAGCAAAACCCAGAGAAATTAGCAAGGCCCAGAGAAAATTAACTGGGGTCACAAAGCTGGTTTGTGAAAAAGGAAAGGCTAAACCCCAGTTTACCCAAATCTTTCTTCCAGGTCCCCTACATTCTTCCCCCAGCCCCCATTCCTTGGTAGTTAAATCATATTGTCTCATTTGGGCTTTGGCTTTGTTTTAAAGAATCATCCTCTTCTCACATAATTACCTGCCATACACCAATATTAGCAGAAGGTTCTGAGAATGGACGTTTGAAGACTCTGCACATTTTTAAAGCATCTGAATTGACTTCGGTGAAGTTATTTAACACAGCAAAAATAGCTGCTAATGGATAGACACAGGAGAAAAGGCTCACATAACCAAATTGCAGGAATAATTCCAAATAATCATCAAAGGTGCCCTGAAAAATAAATCACAAGGAGAAAACAGTTATTGTTTTAATATGGGGATTGTTGTTGTTACAATGGTTCAAACCACCTTTACAATCCAGCACAGCGCCACACCAGGACTCCAGGGGTGGGGAACCTTTTGTCTGCCAAAATTAATAGCATCATTCATGGGCCATACAAAATTATATTAAAAACGAGACTGCTATATTTGGCCAAACATTTAAATAGCTCACCCATGATGTGATAGCTAGAACTACAGTTGCCTTGGCAGGACCAAACCAAATGATTTCGTGGGCCTTATACCCCGCAGGCTGGATGTCTCCCACCCGTTTTATTATCACAGAATAGGAACAACCTTTTGAAATACTATCCAAATCACTGGCCTCTAGCAGTTTAACAAACATCAAAGAGTTTCTCCCAATTTCTTTTTCTTAAAACTGCAAAGAATTTACTTAAACGCAAAGATAAGCGCATAATTAAGTCCCTGAAAGAATGAAAAATGATTTTGCTGCTCATTTCACTGTAACAAAATCTATAAATTACGGTACTTTTTCTAAGGCAAACTACAATAAAGCTAAAGGTGCTTGTTAGTAAACAGAAATGACCCAGCTTCACTGTGAGAGATGGCATATGATAGGCCTTCTGCCCATCATGAGTACCCAGAATCTCAATCTCTGACCCTCCATTACACAACTGATGGCAGTGATATCAGTGGAAATGGCAGAGTGAGAACCTCCATTAGTGCAATGGGGAAAAAGACAAAAGGTGTCCTAGTCACTCTTTCAGTCTTCCGGAAATTAAACAAAGACTTGAAGTTACCAGGAGAGCATTAAGCACAGAAAAACAACTGAATGTCAGCAAAAACAATGAGCTTTGTTCCCATCCTTGCAACAGTCCTGAAAAATAACAAGATACATTACCCAGTATCAGGACTAAATATCTTTCTGAGTCTCATCCCCAACAGGAGTTTGGTGGCTTTATGGAAGATCCCATTGGAAAGGCTGGTTCTTATTCTATATCAGTGAGACTTTCCAAGTATTACAGGCTCCCACGGAAAGTGAGAAGGACACAATAGCTGAATATATCATAGCTACCTGAGGTGACAGCACTTGCAGGGAACAACACACTAGCCAAGGAGTTTAAAAGGGAAAGCTCTGAAAAGCTCTGACATACTCCCAAAAACTAGGAACATGGGCAGAATTGTGTACATGCTCAGGAATCCCTGAGAGGGCACTAAAATCTCACATCTGGCTAACCTTAAGGTTTGGTAGGCAAAAATGAAAGGTAAGACAGAGGTATAAATTGCCCGGTGAAATGTTACAGGTGTACCCCAAATGGACATATAGTCCCTCAACAAAGAAAGATAGACTTATTGATTTTAGGCATTTAAAGAAATTCCCGCCTGCTGCTGCTCTGTGCTATCAAGTTGGTTTCCGCCTCATGGTGACCCTGTATAAAGTTTCCAAGAGCAACTGGCAGATGTGAACTGCTGACCTTACAGCTAACAGTTTAGTGCTTATTTTACAGAGCTACACGGGGGGCTCCATGTAATCATTAGAGGACCACTAGGCTACTCAAGGGAGCTCTGGAAAATAAACACTAGACTGAGAACCACAAGGTCAGCAGTATGAACCTGTAAGCCTCCCCACAGGACATAGAGGAGGCTTTCTGCTGCCATAAAGATTTACAACCTCAGTAACCCTATAAAGGATCACTAAGAGGCCAAACAACTTGACAGCACTTAACAACAACAAGCTAACTGAGTAGACTCCAATAATCATACCCAAAAAAGATGCAAACTTTACAGAATTAGCTCAGAAAAGGCACTAAACAAATAACAGCTATACAAAAAGTAACAAGAAAACCCGTGGAGAAGAAAGAATGTGATGGTTTCTAGAACAGTTTTCAGCAAAATTATGAGAAATGCGAAA
>NW_006408642.1:4413940-4415963 GCF_000296735.1 Chrysochloris asiatica
GCATAATAAAAGATTCAGGAGAGAAGCAAAAAGTGTAGAAACAGGATTTGAAAAAGAACGGCTCCAAAAAACCCACAAATTTGATGAAAAATATTCATTTACACCTCCAAGAAGTTTAACAAACTCCAAATGGGATAAGCTTAAAGAGATTCACTCATAGACACCTCATGAGCAAGCTGCTGAAACACAAATAATTTTTTAAATCATGGTACAGAAAGCAAGCAACTCATTACATACAATGGCTCCTGAACAGAACTAAAAGGAGATTGATCATCAGAAACCATAAAGTCCTGGAGCAGGGGATGACACATATTCAAAATGCTGAATTGAAAAACAAAACAAAAAACTATCAACCAAGCATTGTATATTGAGCAAAACTATCCTTCCAAAATGAAGGAGAAATTAATACACTGACCAACAATCAAACAAGAGTCTGTTGTTGGCAGATCTGTCCTATGGGAAATACTAAGAAAATCCTTCAGGCTGAAATACAAGGACACAAAAAAATACTGAAATAAGGGCTTCAAGTCTCTTTGAATTGGCTAGGTCATGGCTGATGAACAACGCCAGAACAGATGAAATTTTTTAATATTTGGGTAATCTGGAGCAAGAAAAATTCCAGAACAAAACCCTGGAATAGAAACTCAGCAGAGCTACAGTGGGCCCTTTCAGGAGCCTGATGCAGGACATTACATTACGGTCAGGTGTCTGTGGAATGACAAGATTCAGCCAGCTGCCATCTTTAACCCAAGCACTACTATTTCCAACTCAGATGGTCAAGAGATTTGATTGCTATGCAACGTACAGGCTACCCTTGTTTTTTAAGAGGAAGATTAGGTTTCTAGCAGGGACTGAGCCCATCATTTACCCTACTCTGATTAGTGTTCCAGTTCCAGTTCACACACATTTTAAAAATCTAGGTCTGCTCCAGTGTCACGCTGCCAGCCATAACTGAACTGACGACCTCCTACACTGTGAGAATGTATATTTATGTTTGTTAAAGACATTCACTTGTGGTATTTCTGTTACAGCAGCACTAGACAGCAAAGACAGTCACCTTTCTTTGAAATGAACACAAATATAGTTCTCTTCCATATGTTATATGACCCAGAAATCAGTGACTACAGAATTCAAAACATACTTCCACATAAAAATGTGTACATAAATGTTCTTAGCCTCTTAATAGTAATGGTCAAAAAGCAGAAAGATTATTGCAGATAATATGATCCCAGACATAGAAAAGCCCAAAGACTCAGTAAAAAACAAAACAAAACTACTAGACCTCATTGGAAGATTCAGCAAAGTGGCAGGGTATAAGATCAACATACAAAAATCAGTTGGAATTCTCTATAGCAACAATGATAGCACTAAAAAGGACACATTAGGCAAGCAATAACATTTACAATAGTTGCCTAATGGATGAAATATTTAGGAATAAACATAACCAGAGAAACAAAGCACTTACACAAATAAAAGTACAAAACACTACTACAAGAAACCAAAAGAGACCTACAGAAGTAGAAGAACATACCAAGTTCCTGGATAGGAAGACTCAACATCATGAAAATGTTAGTACTGCTCAAAGCAATTTACATACATAATGCAATGCCAATCCAGATTCCAACTACATTCTTCAAAGAGATGGAAAAGACAATTACTAACTTTATATGGAAAGGAAAGAAACCCAGGATAAGCAACAAAGCACTGGTTAAGAAGAAGAACAAGTTTAGAGGTCTCTCACTCCCCAATTTCAAATTTTACTACATGGCCACAGTCGTCAAAACAGCCTGGTACTGGTACAATGGAAGACACATTGATCAATGGAACAGAATCGAGAATCCAGAAATTAACCCAACCATATACAGCCAAATGATTTTCAACAAAGTGCCTAGGCATATTGCATGAGGAAGAGATAGTCTCTTTAACAAATGGTACTGGCAGAACTGAAAAGCAATATGCAAAAGAATGAAACAAGACCTTTACCTCATGCCCTATACAAAACCAAACTTGTTGTTGTTGTTGT
>NW_006408642.1:4416818-4417892 GCF_000296735.1 Chrysochloris asiatica
AACAACACATCAGATAAGGGACTCATATCTAAAATATATAGGAAACTACAACACCTCTACAAGAAAAAGACAAATAACCCAATTAAAATATGGGCACAGGTCATGAACAGACACTTCACCAAGGAAGAGATCCCGGCAGCCAAGAAACACATGAAGAAATGTTCACGATCACTAGCCATCAGAGAGATGCAAATCAAAACAACAATGAGATATCATCTCATATCAGCAATAACAGCAAAGATCAAAAAAGCAGAGGACAACAAATGACGGCGAGGATGTGGAACGACTGGGACCCTCTTACATTGTTGGTGGAACTGCAAAATTGTTCTGAAAAGCAATATGGCGCTTCCTCAGAAGGTTGGAAATAGAAATACTTCATGATCCAGCAATTCCTCTGCTTGGTATTTACTAAAAAGAAATACGAACCATAACATGAGTAGATATATGCACACCAATGTTCACAGCAGCACTATTTACAATAGCAAAAAAATGGAGACAACCAAAATGCCCATCAATTGAAGAATGGATAAATAAACTGTGGTACATGCACACAATGGAATATATGCTACCTTGAAGAACAACAAGGAAGCTGCAAGCCATCGCATAACATGGATGAACCTTGAGGACACTATGCTGAGGGAAATTAGTCACAAAAGGAGAAATAGTGCATAAGACCATTATTGTAAAGGACTAAGAAAAAGAACCCACCCCAAAGGGGGTTAAAAAAAAATCTACATATATAATTTCTGATCAATGGGATGTATGGGATGAGAGGAGGGGAGGGAGGGAAGGGAAGAAAGAGCCCAGAGTAGGGAATAGAAATAGGAGCGCCTGGGTACTGGGAGGGTGGGGAGGGGGCTGCCAATATGTAAGAAGGGGGAGGGAAAAAGAAGAACAAGGCGGACAGGAAAACAGTCAGGCAGGTTCACATGGGCTAGGTGGGACAGAGGTAAATGACGATGTGTACACAACCTTGGAATAACAGGGCTTCATGATACAGAGATTGAGGCATGGCTTGAAAGGTGAAAAGAGGTGAATAATGTTAGGATGCTTGGTTGTCTTTTGAATCTTGGT
>NW_006408642.1:4418677-4439250 GCF_000296735.1 Chrysochloris asiatica
GGCCAGAAGAACAAAGATACTTCTTGAAAGAAGGACTGACAGAAAAAATCCGAAACAATACAGGCAGATCGAATGATTACTACAACAACAAGCAAGTTGCTTGCCCAGGAGACATCAAGGCAAGTGGTCAGGTCCCCTCAAGGCAAACCTCCTTCTATGACTAAGACCTAATGGGAACACACACTCTGATTGATGACAGTGTTTGTCACTGATAAGGGGAAGTGAGGAAAAGCAGCAATGAAGCAGCGAGCTAAGCCCTACAAGGTTCAACAGACTCCTGTGAACCCGGATGGAAACCTGGCTACCCAGCATTGTGGCAAGACCTGGGGACTCTTGGGCCCAGAGTCAGTGACATAGCCACAGAGGACTAGAATGGAGGGTGAAGCGTCTAGCTGATAAGAAGAGAGGGCACATGCATAAGTGCACCCACACTTGCAGATAATACCCACTTGATCTGGCTGGATGATCAGAACTCAAACAGAAGAGGAAAAAAAAATAATAATCTGACACAATTTGATGAACTTGGCCTACAACTATGGAAGCAGTAGTTCAAAAGAGGGAACAAATCTTCATAGCAAGGATCATTCCCACCCCTTCCACACACAGAGAGGATAGGGATGGGCAACTTGGACACTGGCTACCCAGAATGGGGGGTTACAGGAGCAAGAAGTGACAACTGGCTTACAAGCTTTCAAGAAGGAACCTAGATCCAGAGGGTGTAGAGGAAGGTAGAGTCTCCACTGAGTAGCATCCAATTTCTCTAGGCGGGGCCGAGGAAAGGAGATACAGATAGGTCTCTTGCGATACAATGGTGAATAATTGTTATCAGGACTGATTGTAAGGGCTGGAAATGTAAAGGTAGATGATTTGTAGCAAAGGGAGGGGAGGGATTAACTTTGCAGCCTAGGGGCGGAGGTCTCTGGGACCATCAAGGGAGAAGATCAGAGAACGGAACCCTACCCAGAGAAGCAATGATGCCAGAAATGGAGGCAGAGACGATGACGTGGAGAGATGGAGCAGCTGGGGGGTTTGGACCCGGAGAGGGAGAGGGTCTATGTGCTGACAACCGGGGGGGGGGGGGAGCAGGCTTGTGGGGTATACCACGTGGTTGGTGGATAATGCATGAAGGGCATTGTAACCATGGCAAGGAAACGATATATGATGGGATCAATGTAAAGCTAATGTCCTCCCATGTAAACTATCACATAACTCACAATAAAGCATTAAAAAAAAAAGGCAGAAAGAATCCAGAAGCCCATCCGGTGATAAAAGAACAAATAAAATGTAGCACATCCGTATAATGGAATACTGGTACTGGTTGTGTGCCGTGGAGTTGGTTCCGACTCATAGCGACCCTGTACAGGGTTTCCAAGGCTGTGAATCTTTATGGGAGCAGAAAGCCTCATCTTTCTCCCGCGGAATGGCTGGTAGTTTCAAACTGTTGACCTTGAGGTTAGCAGCCAGACTCGCAACCACTACACTACCAGAGCTCCATAATGGAGTATTAATTGCTCAGTCACAAAAAGAAATGATGCCAAACACTGATGAGCCTTGGAAACGTTGCTTAGCGAATAAGCCAAACTCAAAGGTCACATATTGCATGATTCTTTTTATCTGAAATGCCCAGAACAGGTAAACTCACAGAAACAGAAAACAGACTAGTGGTTACTAGGAATGGGAGAGGAGAAATAGTGACTGAGTTTTTGTAGGGTTTGTTTTTGAAATGATGAAAACGATCTAGAGTTAGTGGTGATGGTTGGTAGTGGAACCTTGTGAACACAGAAAACACGACTGAACTGTACACCTTAAAATGGTAAATTTTATAAGCATTATCTATCAATAAAAATAAAAGAGAAAAAAAACCCGCTGGTAAAAAGAAGCCTCCTCATTGTCACCCTAGCACAAGTAGCAGGTACGTAGGTCAAAGAAGAAAGGACAACAGAAAATGGGGAAACCATGGGAGCATGTTGGTGTTGTGTTCCCTTGTTGGTGCTGTGTTGCACTGCTGGTGGTATAATCTGCTTTATGGCCTACAGTGACGCTACAGGACTAAGAAGAAGTTTCCTCTAGGGTGTCCTCAGCAGAAAGCTTTACGGAAGACTGCCGTGTCTTTTCTCTAATGGAGCAACTGGTAGGTCTGAACCACTGACCCTTCGGTGAGCAGCTTAATCATTGCCAACACCTGGACTCCTTGAAAGACTTTCCTAATCTTTTTGTGTTAGAAATGCCTACTCCACAGGAAATAACAGGTAGAGACCCATATAAACCCTTAGTTTGAGGGGGAAGAGATGTAAAGAGTATGTTGTTGTTGTTGTTGTTGTTGTTGTTGTTGTTGTTGTTGTTAAGTGCCGTTGAGTCAGTTCTCACTCATAACAACCCCATATAGGGTTTCCGAGGAGTGGCAGGTGAGTTTGAACTGCCTACCTTTTAGCAGTGTTTAGCAGTCCAGTGCTTATCCTACAATGTCACATTATTGAACTTTAATAAATGGACAAAGAAGCCTTCACTTAAGCAGGTGACTGGGCATCAGGGACTCAGTCTTGTCACTCAATTTTGAAGGAAAACACTAACATGCTACGCATACACCTTGCTGTTATTCGGGAAATCCATACACTGCTGTCTCTCCAAGATATGGTACCCCAGGCCTCTTCAAGATCATCTAGTGCACGTATAACAATTTCAGTTTACGAAAAACTCGTAATATTCTTATAATAAAATCAGTATTATTGAATTTTTAAATTAATGTCCCCCAAACACAGCTGCAGTGTAATAGGAATGGCAGCAGGTGCTTCTGTCAGATGCTTTGGATTGTGGCTCAAACCACGGAATGAGTCTCCGTGGCTCACCAGGAAGCAATCCCAAGCACATACCCCAGACAGGTTGGGAGCCGAATACTCAGTGGTGAACAGTTTCCAAACTGTTCTTTAGTTGCCTTTGGATCTAGAAAGTATTTCCTTATGCTGTGTTGCAGCATCTGGGTGTAGCTTTAAAATTATGCCCAGTAATAAAAGCCTCAATACATTTCTCTAAAGAATGAAGAAATTAAGAGTTGGGAAAGAGTAAAATTGTTAGCAAGTGAACTGTTTTTACTAAAACTCAATTTTAAGAAATCTTGGAATCTTATGCTCAGTACTCAAAATTGAGCTGTTTTAGCTCCTAAAATAAAATATCAAGCCTATGCAGAGATATGTAGACAATTACTTTCAGATGTGCAACTGGGACAGCGTCTGGAAGTCAAGCAAATGCCTACATGTGTGATGGATTGTTTATATATGTATGGCCTTTCTCACTATGGTCTTTTAACTCCCACCAAATGCATAGGTGGGGCTATGCAAACAAGGTGCTTGTAGCCCACTAAGGGGATTGGAAAGCTTGCAAATAATGCAAATAAGGTGAATGGCACCCTTGTGGGAGTGGGAACAAGCAAAGAAGGTGTATGGAACCCAAACCAGGTGTTTGGTCAGGTTTGTCATACCACCAGGCTTAAACTGAGCTATCCTAGAGTTACTACAGCAAGAAGTGACAGGAGTACAGCCTTTGGACCCAGAGTTCCTGCACTGAGAACCTCTTACATCCAGAAAACACAGACAGAGCTGTAATATCAGAGACAGTACAAGATGTCAAAAGCGGTGCCAGAGAAACAGTGGCAGCGGAACGAAGCTCAAAATGAGATGTTGCAGTGGCCTTCCAGGCCCATGGAGCAACATAATTACAATGGGTGTGTCACCCCATAGAATGAGAGAGTGGAGCTCTTTGGTCAGGAGGCTTCGTGATAGAGTGGAATGCCCCCAGGCACTTATTGGCAGAGCTAAGAACTCTGTAGCACTTGAAAGAGCAGAGCAGAGGCTGGGCCAGCAAAGAGGCCCAAAGGGCCATGGGCTAAGATGCCAAGGGCCAAGGAGAGGCCAAGAAGCTGTCCTGATCAAGGAATCATATCCTGAGTCATTCTTTGATGCTGAGCTATAACCAGTTACTTCCCTAGTTGGGGTGTTAGAGGAGAAAACTAAAAGTGCCATGGACTGCCAAAAGAACCAACAGATCTATTCTGGAGGAAGTGCAGCCAGAGTGCTCCTTGGAGGCCAGGATGGCTAAACTTCATCTCTCATACTTTGGACATATTGTCAAGAAGTAACAGTCACTGGAGAAGGATGTCATGCTCGGTAAGATGGAGGGTCAAAGAAAAAGAGGAAGACCCCCAACGAGATGGATCAGCCAGGTGGCATCACTGATGGCATCAAATGTGGCAGCGGTCGTGGGTTGGCCCAGGGTTGGACATTGTTTCGTTCTGCTGTGCATGGGGTCGCTATGAGTTGGTTCTGACTCGATGGCACCTGACAACAACAACTTCCCTAGTAAACCCCAAATCATGAGTATTGTTTATGAGTTCTGTGTGACCAATGCAACAAATTATTGAACCCAAAAGAGAAATAGAAAGTGCTGTGGCAGGGACAGTTTGTATCAGAATTAGTAAAAAGGCGGGAGGGAGGAGGTATGTATAACCTCTGCCTCATAAGAATCAGCCTTGTTAGACTCAAGGAGGGAGAGGGGCTGTGTCTGGTGGCTGGCATGCAGGGGATATCTTTGGATGTTTGAATGGTTATATATTTCTGAATGCTTCGGTGTACATACAAAAAAACAAAACAGAAGGATTGGAAGCAAATGTTGTTGAATGATGATGCATGGAGGGGACTGAAATCATTGCAATGAAAAGAAATATGATAGAATGAATGTAAAGCTGATGCTCTCCCATGTAAACTATCACTCAATTCACAATAAAAACTTATAAAATAAATAAAACAAATTTTAAAAAAAGAGAGAATCAACTGGTTTACAAGCTTTCAAGAGGGAAGCTAGAGCCAAGGGGGCCTGGAGGAAAGCAGAATCTCCAGTGAGTACTATCCAATCTGTCTAGGCGGAGCTAATGAAATGAAATGCAGATGGGTCTCTTGAGATACAATAGTGAATAATTGTTATCAGGACTGATTGTGAGGGTTGGAAATGTAAAGGTAGATGTTTTATAGCAAGGAAGGGAGTGATTAACTTTCCAGTCTAGGGGTGGACGTCCCTAGGGCCATCAACGGAGAAGAGCCTAGAGCGGGACCCTACCCAGAGAAGCAGCGATGCCTGAGATGGAGGCAGAGACGATGACGTGGAACGATGAAGCAGCTGGGGACTTTAGATCCAGAGAGGGAGAATGTGTGCTGAAGACCGGGGGGGTGTGGAGTGTAGGGGGCAGGCTTGCAGGGTATACCCTTTGGTTGGTTGATGATGCATGGAGGGGATTGCAACCCTGGCAATGCAACGATATACGATAGGATGAATGTAAAACTAATGTTCTCCCATGTAAAATATCATATAATTCACAATAAAACAATTAAAAAAAAAAAAAAAAAGAATCAGCCTTGGGCTGCTGATAGTGGTTTGCCTTCCCCCTTGTGAAAGCAGAGGTTAGATATCCCACCACACCGCTGTAACGCCTCATCTGGATTATCCGTTGGTAGTATTTAGGAGCTCCTTTCCTACACGGCAGTGTACTCCACTTTCTGTGTTTCATCTCACAAGTTTATTCTGGTAATAGCATTTATATGCTCACGTTTTATTAGTACCTTTACACTTTTGAGTACTTTTGAAGCAATGGGCCAGTTCAGTAAATTGAGGGGCACAACAGAAGAGCAAACAGGGAGAAATTGTAAAGTTAACGAAAGTAAGCAATCACACATGTAATATAAAAATATATTACGCAAAACACACTATATACTCTATTATTATATATTATATAACACCATATCATGTATTAAATATATTAACTGAAAGTCAGCAAAGGACAACTAAGACAAATCTAAAAATCTCTGTACAAACTTCTAGAGCAAAGCAATTATTAAGAATACTATAGTATTCCTATGGAAATCATGATTAATTTTATATTTCTAATTTATTATGTAAGGAGCTCTGTTGCGTAGTGGTTACGAATCAGGCTGAGAATCTAAGGTCAGCAGTTTGAAATTACCAGCCGCTCCACGGGAGAAAGATGAGGCTTTCTGCTCCCGTAAAGATTTACAGCCTCAGAAACCCTATACAGGGTCGCTATGGGTCGGAACCCACTCGATGGCACTTAACAACAACAACAATAAATTATTATGTATATGAAAACAAAATTTCAGGTTCTGGTGAGCTGTTTCAGGGGTTCCTCACATCACCCATGGTTCGGAGTTCCCTTTATTCAGTAAAGATTTAGAACAACACAGAAAGAAAGCATATGACAGAAGTCAGCACAAAGCACAAGCCGGGTTGCTCTTCCAACAAAACTGCTTTCATTATCATATAGCGAATCTGCGAAATGTCGCAAATAGAGATTCTATGATAAGTAACAACAGAACACTACTACCAGCGATAAGAATGAAAAAAAAATTATTAGCTAATAGTACAGAAATCCTAAACAAGATATTAGCCCACGCAGCATAGACTGAAAAAATGTTGACAGGTGGAACTAATCATTAAAATGCAAGCATAGTGTTTCATTTGGAAATTTATTAATGTAAAAGAAACACAAAATAACAGGAAATAAACAGTATCAACAGAAGCACACACACACACACACAAATGCACAAAATTAGCATTCCTTCATGATAAAAACTCTTAGCAAAAAAGGAAAAGAACATGTTTCAACTGATAAAAGGTCATCTGCCAGAAACCTAGAATCAGCATAACACCCAACAGCGAAAAGACAAAAATCAGGAAGAAAACAAAGATTCCTTTTGCGATAGTCCATCTAAACTGTACTGAACACACTGAGAAGCCCAACAGATAAAAGTACAAAAACTGAAGGAAGAAAAAAACTACCATTATTCACAGCTGAAATAAACTTCAATCTTGCTTAAAAGCCACTGGGTAGGAGAAGAAATGAAAAATAAAAAAATTTAAAGCCTGGAATTGAATGAGACTGAAAATGCAACATACCAAAACTTTTGGGACATAGCAAAAGTAATACTCAGAGAACATTTTATAATAATAAATGTACATATTCAAAAAGAAGAAAGAACTAAAATCTACACCTTAACCCAAATTTTTCAACAATTAGAAAAAGAGAGGAAAGTAAGGCTTCAGGCATCAGAACAAAAAAAAAAATAAATAAAGGTTAGAGCAGAAACAGATGAAACAGAAAAAAAAAGAATCAACAAGACAAGACGTTGGTTCTTTGAAAAGATTAATAAAATCAACAAACCACTGGCAAAAAAAGAAAAAAGAAAGAAAAGGAGAAGATGCAAATAACACAAAGAAATGAGTGACATCACAATAGGGCCAACAGAAATAACACAATAACACAATACTAAAAAGATTGGTACCCCAACAAATATGAAAATCTAGAAGAAACACACAACCCACCTTAAGTAATAAAGATCTAAGCATAACATTTAAACAGACCTATGACAAAAGAAAAAATTATCAACTCATTAAAAACTCCCACCTAAAAAAGCTATCATCCAGATAGCTTTACTGGGCGAATACTCCCAAACATGCAAAGTAAAGTTTAAACCAATTCCACTCAAAGTATTCCAGAATACAGAAAAGGATGTTGCTGTTGTTGTTAAGTGCCGCTGAGTAGATTCCAACCCATAGCAACCCTGTACAGGATTTCCAAGGCTGTAAATTTTGACGGGAGCAGAAAGTCTCATCTTTCTCCCACGGAGCAGCTGATAGATTCAAACTGCTGACCTTAAGGTTCACAGCCCGATTCATAACTACTATGCTACCAGAGCTCCTTAAAAAAGGATGTACAGCTCCCAAATTCACTTTATGAAGCAACCATAACCCTGATACTAAAACCAGGAAAAGACATCATTAAAAAAGAAAATTATAGAACACTATTCCTCATAAACATAGACGCGAAAACTTGCAACAAAAGCCTAGCCAATCAGAGACAATCATGTGGAGAGATGGAGCGGCCAGACACTCTAGACTTAAGGAAGGAGAGGGGCTGAGTTCTGGCAGCCGGGGGGCTGGCTTTCAGGGTATCCCTTTGGTTGTTTGAATGATTATATATTCCTGAGTACTTTGGTGTACATCCAAAAAAAATCAGAGGGAATAGAAGCAAATGCTGTTGAATGATGATATACGGAGAGGATTATAGTCATTGCAATGAAATGAGATAGGATGAGTGTAAAGCTGATGCTTTCCCATGTAAACTATAACTCAATTCACAATAAAAACTTTAAAAAAATATATAAGGCATTATTCCCTGATTCACCTTGATTACACCAAGCCAGATCACTTATGTATATTGTTTGCCTAGCTTTTTGAATGAGCAATCTCTAAAATAGATAATCCTACATCTCCAAAAAAAAAAAAAAAAATCTTAGACAATAAAATCCAACAAAATATCAATAAAAAAAACAAAACACCACGAACAAGTAGAATTCATATCAAGTATGAGGAGTCCTGGTGTGGTACTGTAGGATAAGCACTGGACTGCTAATCACAAAGTTGGCAGTTTAAACCCACCAGCTACTCCTTGGAAACCCTACATAAGTCAGAACCAACTCCATGTTGCTTAACAACAGCATCATCATCATCATCATCATGTAGGAATGGTTCAATATTATAAAAGCTACCAATGCAATTCACCACATAATAAAACAAAGGAAAAAGATAGGATATCAATCAATGCATAAAAGACATTTAACAAAATACAACACCAATTCCTGATAAAAACACTCAGCAAAAGAAGAATAGAAGGGAAATTCCTCAACATAATGAAAGGCATATATACAAAACCAATAGCCACCATTACTCTCAATGGACAGAAACTGAAAGCCATCTCCCTGCAAACAAGAACCAGACAAAGACTCAGCAAAATAATTATTGTAAATCAGTGAAAGATTCAGCAAAGAGGCAGGGTACAAGAACAACAAACAAAAAAATAAGTTGGATTCCTTTACTCTAATAAAGAGAGCTCTAAAAAGAAAGAAATTACAAAAACATTTCCATTTACAGTGCCACCCAAAAGATGAAATACTTAGAAATAAAGCTAACCACAGAAACAAAAAAGACTTATACAGAAGAAATTACAAAACACTACTACAAGAAACCCAGACACCTTTTTCTCTTTCCTTTTGCAAAAAAAAAACGGGTTTTTTTGCAAAAATACAGGTGTTAATGAAAACCACTGGAAAATGTAAGCAAAATGGGAAAGGAAAAGACCTGGTCAACATCACTGTGTTTGGACAAGCCTACCACTACTGATCAGCTGATCTACATATATAGGATTGACATAAAGCTTGAGAAGAAAGCTACTGAGATGGGGTATACCTAGTCTGTGATAAACCGAAAATTGAATGTGAGCACTAACATCTTCCTGTGGAAATTTGAGACTAGCACGAACTATGTGCTGTTGTTGAAGCCCCAGGACATAGAGACTTTATCAAAAACATGATTACAGGAATACCACAGACTGTGCTGTCCTGATTGTCACTACTGGGGTTGGTAAATTTGAAGCTGGTGTCTCCAAGAATGTGCAGATCGATGAGTATGCCCTTCTAGTTTACAGACTGGGTGTAAAATGTTGTAATGTTGGCGTTAAAACAAAATAGATTCCATTAAGACACACTACAGCCAAAAGCGATATGAGGAAGTTATTAAGGAAGTTAACACCTACATTAAGAAAACTCACTACAACCATGACACAGTAGCATTTGTGTCAATTTCTGGTTGGAATGCTGACAATATGCTGCAGCTAAGTGCTAACATTCCTGGGTTCAAGGGATGGAAGGTCACCTATAAGTATGGCAACACCAATGGAACCACACTGTTTGAAGTTATGAATTGCATCCTGCCACTAACTCATCCAACTAACAAGCCCCTGAGTCTGCCTCCTCAAGATGTCTACAAAATTGTTGGCACTGGCACTGTCCCTATGGGCAAAGTGGAGATTGATGTTCTCAAACCAAGCATGGTGGACACTTGTGCTCCAGTCAACTGAAGTAAAGTCTGTTGAAATGCACCATGAGGTTTTGAGTGAAACTCTGCTGGGGGCAATGTAGGCTTCAATGTCCAGAACGTCTTTCAAGATGTTTGCTGTGGAAATGTATATGGCAACTAACAACAACAGTGAAAGCTACTAGACTCCTGGTATGGCGTTGTAGGATAAGTACTGGATTGCAAACCACAAGGTCGGCAGTTCAAACCCAACAGCTGCTCTTCAGAAATGCTACATGCGATCACTATGAGTCGTAACCAACTCAACAGCACTTAACAACAATGGAAGCTGCTAGCTTCACTGTGCAGGTGATCATTCTGCACCATCCCAGTCAAATCAGTGCTGGATTGTCACACAGCTCACACTGCTTGCAAGTTTACTGAGCTCAGGAACACTGGACATTAGTCTAGTAAGAAGCCTGAAGATGGCCCTAGATTCTGGAAGTTTGGTGATATGATTCCCAGCAAATCTATGTATTTTGAGAGCTTATCTAGCCATCATCCTCCTGAATCCATTGGTGCTGCCACTTGGCTAATCCATCTCATAGGGGGTCTTCCTTTTTAACTCTGACCCTCCACCTTACCAAACATGATATCCTTCTGTAGTGACTGATACCGCCTGACAATATGTCCAATGTATGAGATGAAGTCTGACTATCCTGGCTTCCAGGGAACATTCTGGTTTTACTTCTTTCAACACAGATTTGTTTGTTCTTTTGGCAGTCCATGGTACTTTTAATATTCTCCAAACTATAGCTCAAATGCATCAATTCTTTATGGTCTTCCTTATTCACTGTCCAACTTTTGCTTGCCTATGAGGTTATTGAAAATACCACGGCTTGGGTCAGGTGCACCATAATCCTCAAACTGACATCTTTGCCTTTGAACACTTTAAAGAGGTATATTGTGCAGCAGATTTAAGGTTTTCAGGGACTAATTATTCAGAAGTAGTCTGTTTGTTCTTCTTCCTAGTCAGTCTTCATCCAAAAGCTCAGCTGAAACGTGTCTGCTGCTATTTAAAATACCTGTGGCAAAGCTTCCCAAATCACAGCAACACACAAGCCACCGTAGTACGACAAACTGATGGAGGAATGGGGGGATCATCACTGTTATCATCGTGCTTATCCTGACCTTCTGAGAAGTCAGTGAGCTCATCTGCAGATGATTCATGACTATAGTTAGTAGATGATAAAACAATTTATTTGGTTCACTGATGCATGGATTGTGCAGTTCAAGTACCAGACCTGCCTTGGCATTCTATAGAAGAAGGAATTCAAAAACTCTGGGAAGTTGGCATGTTAGAGTAGATCTATCAGGATAATCCCCTAAACTCACACATGGAGTGTGTGAGAAGACACACTTTTTACCACAATTGTTGTTGCTGTTGTTAAGAGCCATAGGCTCAGGTCCAACTCAGAGTGACCCTGGATAAGGTTTCTGAGTTGCAGCTGGTGAGTTTGAACTGCCAACCTTATGGTGCAAACTGACCTTGAGGTCCAGTGCATTATACTGCAGCGCCACACCAGGACTCCATTTAAGAAAAATAACATACCAAGAAAGAAGGATGTAAGAAACAATGCTCTGAAACAAGTAAGACCCTAAAACAGCCTCTAAAAATATAGACATAGTGAACATACAGCTCGATAAAAGTGTGGTGAATATATCAGATTTTATGAGCTAGATTTTTCAAATATTGTTAAGTGGCCAAGCCTCTAAATGGTCTGTTTTGCAGTTCCTAAAAATAATTCTGAAATTATCTGTGTTACAGAAACTGCTTTATATTTACAACAGCAATTAAGTTATGTAACAGCAGTGTGGTGGCTCTAGAGGAGAAGCACTGGACTGAGAATCACAAGATTAGCAGTTCAAGTCCACCAGCTGCTCTGCAGAAGAAAGATGAGGTTTTTTGCTCCTGCAAAGACTTTAGCCTATACAGGGTGGTTATAAGTCGGAACCAACTCAATAGCGCTAAACAACAAGTTGTTTAAACTAAAAGTGAACCTTTGGATTGGCAGTCCATTTTTCAGTAATGGTCCCAATTCATTGCTTGAGTAACTCATTCTACCTGGGTTTGAATCATGACTAGTACACAATGCTGCCACCCTCCATGACCCATCTCTCACTTGAGTCTTTATTTCTTGAGCAATATATTCTCACTACCCTCTAGCAAAGCAGCCACACAATTCACCAAGCTTGACACATGAGGTTGTTAGGCATAATTTCAAATTCAAGATAGACATATTTCAACGCACAATTGCACTGTTAATTTTAAGGTGACTCACAATAAGAAAACTAGCTGGAAAGCACTAATAAAATAGTCAAGGCTGAGATAAGAAGTGTACAATGCACTCTCTAGCCACAATTGTCACTGAATTTTACTAAATGTTTAATTAAGCAATGTTCAAACTTACCAAATAGGTGGACATTTCTTTTTCCAACATGACTTGCTCATATAATGTAGCATCAACATTTGCCTTTAAAGCCTGAAGCTTCCTCTTCACTTGGACACCATGCTTTTTTTGAAGCCAATAAGGAAGTAAAGACTCTACAACTTGGTTAATGATCTGCGAGGTAATCAGGAGAGTGGCCAAGCTCTAAAGAAAATTATATATATATATATTTTGTAATAAAGCTTAATAAAACCAAAGCATATATACAATCATGCAATAAATAACATCAAATCTTAAAAAAAAACAACAACCAACATACTATAATATTATTAAAGCTAAATACTGGGAAAGCTAGCTATTAGAATGGTATTTAAGGTTCCACATAATAACACACATACAAATGGCTGAATTAATGAATAAATTGTGACTATCAGCCTTGCTTTTTTAAGCCTGAAAATGGATGATATAATTGACTTTATTGCCCTATATGATTAATGTTGCAAGTTGACTAGCTTCAAGTCATTTCTTTTCATTTGAGTTAAGATGCCCGGTGTAATTGCTAATGCGTTTTGTTTGGTTGTTTTAGAATTAGTCTTGCTGCTGCTGCATGCCATCGAGTCAGTTCCGATTCACAGCAACCCTGTATAGGGTTTCTAAGGCTGTATATCTTTATGAGAATATAAAGCCTCATCGTTCTCCCGCAGAGCAGCTGAGTGGATTTGAACTGTTGACCTTGTGGTTAGTAGACCAACACATGTAACCCATTATGCTAGCAGGGCTCTTTAAATTTGCCCTAAAAGTACACAAAGTATAAAAAAATCTCTAAAATCTAGAAATTGACTTTTCTGTTATTCATACTCACCTGACGCAAAAGCTTCATATCCTTCAGGACAAAGGCAATGTAGAAGAGTGAGGCGAAACAGTTTAGAAAGTTGAACTGCCAAAAAAAGGTAAGAGTACTTAATGTTCCTTTGTGGTATTTTATTGCAAGTATGAATATAACATTTAAGTATGTAATGAGGGACTTGAAAAAGTGTGGATGGATTTCTTCCAGGTACCCCCAACTAAGTCAAACTATATGCTTTAAAAACAGCATAAGAGACCAGGCAAGGAGACCAAAAGGTGGTAGGAGGAAAGCAAAGTGGCATGGCACCCCTAGAGTGAAGCAATAATACAGCTCCAGAGTATTTCACTGTCTTCCCCACCCAACAGAAGGAGAACAAGGTGCAGCATTTCTTAACCCCTGCCAAGTAACCCAGGTAGCCCAGGTAGTCTCATTCCTGCTCCAGATCAAACCTACGTCCCACCAACACCACCAGGGAAACCTAAAAGAACCAACAAGGGGGATAAATCCTGGTGTGGCACTAGGAGTTAAGGTGCTGGACTGCAAGGTTGGTTTGAACCGCGAAGTTGGTGGTTCAGGCTCACCAATCGCTCCTCAGAAACCCTATACGGGATCACTAAGAGGCACACTGACTCAGTGACACTTAACAACAACAACCACCACCAACAATAAGAGTGTGCGGTGGCTCCATACAGTAAGCACTGGACTGTGAACCACAAGGTCCTTGGTTTGAGTCCACCAGCCACTCCTTAGGAGAAAGATGAGGCTTTCTGCCCCTGTGAAAATTTAAAGCTTCAGAAATCCTATACAGGGTCACTATGAGTCAGAACTGACTTGACAGCACTTAACACCACCACCACCACTAATAAGCAGCCAAGGGAAGTACTCCTTCTTCTATAGGCCTGATAAGGCCATCCCATCAAGAAATACGGAAATTGTCAGGTAGGACTGGCAAAGACTCTGCCAGGATAAACGGTCCATAGTTTCAGAGTCTCTTCTGATATCTACCTTTGTCTTTTCTTTCTTTCCTATATTTTTAGTGACTCATTGCTTTATGCATGTATGACATTTTTAATGTCATCCCACAATTCTTCTGGTATTCGGTCATCATTGTCTAGTATAATAGATCTGTTCTTGAGATGCTCTCTAAATTCCGGTGGGATATGTTCAAGGTCATATTGTGGCTCTCTGGACTTGTTTTTTCTTCAGTTTCAGCCTGAACTTTCATATGCGCAATTGATGGTCTGTTTTGCAGTCTGCCTTGGCCTTGTTTTGGTTGATGATAAGGAGTTTCTCTAGGGTCTCTTCCCACAGAAGTAGTCAATTTAGTTCCTGTGTATTCTATGTGGTGAGGTCCATAATCATCTCTTAAGATGCTGAAGAAAGGTATTTGCCATGAATATGTCATTGGTCTTGCAAAATTCTATCATGCGATCTTCAGCATCATTTCTATCACCAAGGCCATATTTTCCAACTACTGATCCTTCCTCTTTGTTTCCAACCTTTGCATTCCAATCACCAATAATTACCAATGCATCTTGATTGTATGTCTGATCAATTAAAGACTGAAGAAATTGGTAGAATTATTCAATGTCATCATCACTGGTTTAGTGGTTGGTGAGTTATGTGGGTATTGTTGTTGTTGTTAAGTGACGTGGAGTCAGTTCCGAATCATAGCAACTTTGTATACAGTTTCTGAGGAGCAGCTAGTGAGCTTGAACTCCCAATCTTGTGGTCCAAACCAGCTTTGCAGTCCAGCTCATTAACCCACAGTGCCACACCAGGACTCCAGCCATCCTTGTAGGTATATGAATATTATCTTATCACAGACAGCATTGCACTTTAAGACAGACCCTGAAATGCTTTTTGACAATGAATGTGACATCATTCCTCTTCAATTTGTTATTCCTAGCACAGTAACCATACGTCTGATTCAGAATTGGCAATACCTGTCAATTTCAGATAATGCCTGGGATATTGATCTTTATGGGCTCCATTTCATATTTTATGACTTCCACTTTTCCTAGATTCATGCTTCATACATTTCATGTTTCAATTATTAATGAATGTCTGCAGCTGTTTCTTCTCGTTTTGAGTTGTGCTCCATCTGCAAATAAATGTCCCAAGAACTTTGCTCCATTCATGTCATTACGGTCAACTCAGATTTGAGGAGGCAGCTCTTCCTCAGTCATATTTAGAGTGCCTTCCCACCTGAGGTGCTCATCTTCTGACACTATATCTGACAATGTTCTATGGCTATTCATAAGGTTTTCAATGGCTAATCATCCAGAAGTGGTCTGCCTCTCCTTCTTCCTAGTCTGTCTTAGTCTAGAAGATCTGCTGAAACCTGTCCACCACAGGTGACCCTGCTGGTATTTTCACAATACTGGTGTCACAGCTTCCAGCATCATACCAACACACAGCCACCACAGTACAAATTGGCAGACAAGTGGTGGCAATCAGAGTAATATGGTCACAAATCAAAGAGTATCAAGAGCCACCAGAATCCAGAAGAGGCAAAGAATGGAATTTCCCTTACAGCCTCCAAAGGGAGTGAACTTCCAGACTCCAGAACAATGAGAGAATTCATTTCCATCTTAAAAAAATTTTTGTTTGTTTTCTGTGCTAATTTGCTATGACAGCCATAAGAAACTATATATACCAGTTCTTAAATATAAATTATCCACTTCTCTTAGTTGTTCATTTTTGATACGGCATTCGCTCAGTTCCCTGAGGTTCAAAACCGTACAACCATGTGTGTACAACCACCTGTGTTTTCCTCCCTCGATCAAATTACTTCACACTGAATTACTGACAGTGTCCTACCTGAACTTTGTTGCTTCTCAGCTCATGCTTTCTTCCAAAATTAAATTAATGCTTCTTAAACAACCACTTCTACAAGCAGTTCCCCAACTAAGAACCTGCCACTACCCTCTATACAAATGGGCTTCTTTTCTGTCTCCAACCACCACACTGGCTACGTTCTGCTTAGCAACATCATTTTCTGAGTCAAAAGACTGCTCTGTGTACATGTGTGAGCACTTGATTAGTGAGAAAATAGGGACCTTGAGAGCAGTATGATCAATATAGCCACAGGATGGGAGTGGGAGGGTGCTAAATTAGACTGTGAAATGGAGAACAGAAAGCCTGGGAAGGCTATGACATGCCATTTCCATAAGATTAAAAAGGGAGATGTTCTTGTTATGTGCCGCAGAGTCAATTCCAGCTCATAGCGACCCTATACAGGGTTTCCAAGAGGCAGCTGGTGAGGTTGACCTGCGTCAGTGCTGATACTACAGCGCCACACCAGGAGTCCAAAGGGAGAAGCAGAAACGTACAAAAATACAATGGAGGAAGAACAGACTTAAACTTATGAGTCGTTTTACAAGGTTGTCATCTGACATTGCAGCTGGCATTGTCGAAAAATAATAATGTCTCACAAATAACTGAACTCTTCACAGTAAATGGAGGGTGTTTTTACCTCTACACACTCTACATTACCATCTTTTTTGGAACAAAGGTTTTAATGTATCACCTGTTCCCCTGCCTTTTTATACAAAGCAAAGCAAAGAACATTCTTCCTGATGTAGCATTAAGCTTTCGAATATCAAAGGTTTCATAGGTCTACAGTGAGGTCTTCAGTCTTTTTTAATGTCTGCTGCTATTTACCCCTTTTCTTAATTGCCTCAATTTCTAAAAACATTGAATTCCAATAACCTACAAATATTTATGACAAGTTATATATTCCTCACCAGCTCTTGTCTCTGTAAGTTGGCCTGCTTCTAACAACCTAAACACCCTTCTAAATGGGTGGTTTCTGATATTTTAGGGACTGAAAAACCTATGAATAAGCTTCTTAGAATAAATTTTATGCTAGAAAAAAGATTCTAAGTAAAGATCTAGAGCCCTCACTCAAAAGAAAGGTACACAGATTGTGTTCAATCAATTTCATGTATAAATCATTTCTTGATTGGCCAAGGTAATTTTCTGATAAATGAGGCACTTTCAGCTGCATCACAGTTGCATTATTATTTATAATAACGGTAGACAGAAACATGCAGTGACAGTTTCTAACCAAATAGCAGGCAGGTTACAGTGTGCCTTCTGGGGACCTTGTAGCTTCAGAAATTGGAAAAAAAAATTTTTTTTAAGTTTTAATGTCCCATTACTAAACAAATTTTTGGTAATGAGAAGGATCGTTAAATAGTGAAAAATTCAAAACAGTCTAATAGTAATTTTTATATATTCAATTCTTACATGTACATTTGCAAATTTTCAATGTATGCATATGCAAACATATTTGTTAATCATTTCTTGCTCACTGTCATAAAATATACGGACTACCTGAAATCTTAAACTAAATGCAAGTCTTCATCTTTACATTCCTAAGTACTAAATAGTATGTACTAGTGTCATATTTAAAAAGTGGTATGTAAAAACTATACTTACCACTAAAACTTTCAAAATTAGATGATTCTGGTAGGCAGATTCCAATCTGTGGTTCTCTAAAATTATAGAAAGGAGAGTTATTTCTCTTAGGAACTAAAACACCATGGAAACATGGTCATCAGGTAATGAGAGAATATGCTGAGAGGCCAAAGCCTTGGTGAAAGTATTACTATCAAGAACATCAAACAGGAAAGAAAGAGGGTAAATTCAGTGCACATGTTTTCACTGCACTGCAATTAACATTGTGTTCTGACTTATTTTTCAAACATTACTGCTACAGAAAAAATCTGGGAGATGTTGGCAAATGATCCCATACACCACATCCCAAAACAGACCTTGTATAAGATGTCAGAGGAAAAACTGACGAGTAATCTCTAATGAGTAGGGGAATAAATCGTTTTCTGTACATGTGGCTTACCCGGATTAACTTCAAGGGAAACTCAAATTTCTATCTTCATGTAGGAAAAGGAGACACTATGTAGATTTCAAAACAAAGCCAAGGACAATAAAGAAAATTCTCAAGAGAAGTGTGATCTTGAACAGAGGACAAGTGGATTTGAATCCTAACTCAGCTCCTCTGCCACTGTCTGACCTTGGGCAAGTGGACTTGCCTTCCTAATACTTAGCATCCTCACCTACAAACAGTGCTGACATCATCCTTCTCCTAGTGTTGTTGCAATGATTAGAAATAATATAAAACCTTAGCCCAATATCTCCAGAAAGAAATCACTCAATAAAAGAGAGCTGTTATTCCACAATTAGTAAAAATAATTTAAAACATCTTCAGGATCCATGAAGTTAAAGCCTAGACTATTTTCTAGAGACTAATACAGTATATTTGCTTGTTTGTTTGAATGAATAAATAATAGTGAATGGCTTTAAAAAAAAATACTATTGCCAAGCTCCTTTTTGACCACTGATGCATGTCACCTTCACAGAGTGTAATGGTGGTCCTCAGTGGTCCACACCCACTAAACAATCAGTTACAAAACACTAGCTATAGTTCACTCAGTATCAAGAAGGTAATTTCAATCTACTCTACTCTCAGCATAAGATACAGTATCTGGAGCACAAGTTCTGGATACAGAAAGTTCTGGATTAGCCTGGCTCACCATTCACTGGGAGTCCTGGTGTGGCGCTGTGGGTTAATGCGCTGGACTACAAAGCTGGTTTGAAACCAAGGTCGGTGGTTCAAGCTCACCAGCTGCTCCTAGGAAACCCTATACAGGGCTGCTATGGGTCAGAACCAATTCAGCAGCACTTAACAACAACCATTTGCTGGTGTGGTATTGTAGGATAAGCTCTCAACCATAAGGTCGGTTTGAACCACAAAGTCAGCGCTTCAAATTCAACAGTCACTCCTCGGAAACACTATACAGGGTCGCTATGAAATGGAACCGACTCAACGGCACCTAACGAAAACCACCACCATCATTCATGAGACATGACATAAGAGGAACATGATCTGAGTTCTGAAGCCTGGTAAGCCTCTGAATATTTATCTGTAAAATGGCAAAATAAGTTCTATTTCATGTCGCCCTTAGGCGATGGAAATGAGATACTATAGACAAAGTGCTTACAGGGCACTTAGAACATAATAGCTAGCACTCAATACATGATGGTATGCATGGTATGAAGAAGATCAGAATTCACAGAACCAGTGAACTTTGCTTATGTCTCTATATTAGGCCCAAAACAACACTATCTTCTTTGCAAGGTAACAGATAGGTGAATCCCACAATTTAAACAATATTTCTCACAGGCAAGTAAGACATGAATACAATGCTTTAAGTCTTACCCCATGCAGTTAGAAATTCGGCAGCATATCGATAGAGGTGGTTCATGATCTCAATCACAATGGCATAGATGATGCTGGGCACATACAACAAGATACTGGTCCACTCAGACTCACTGTTCTCATGCAGCCCTAAGACCCAGTCCTCCATGTCGAAGTAAATCATCATGACATACAGAGAGAAATAGAGACAGAGGCACACAAAGGGCAGAGAGACCAGGTAAATGCGCATTTGTCTCTTGTAACTGGGATAGAGAGGTTCCTCCCTGCCAGTGACAGGGTTGATACCCAGGACCCCATGAAATCCTGGTCGGGGCTCTTCAAACTGCCTCTTCATGACCAGCGTGCCCCACCTGTAGGTCATGCTGGCACAGCCACGCTTCCACACCTCCAAAATGACTGTGGACCAGATCAGGTTGAATGAGGCGAAGATCACATATTTGTCATAGTCTTCCCACACAAACATGTAGTAAGGCAATCCAATGATGGCCATGGGAATTAAGGCAAAAGTGAAATATTCCAAAAATCCAAAGTAAAGAGCAATCGTCTCCCCAAAATAGCCACGAATATTGTCTACAATGAAAAGAAAAAAGATCTTAAGGTTAGATATACATACTACTAAATTCTTCTCTTTTTAATCATTCCAAGTAAGTTTATTGAATTTTTTAGTCAATTGGAGATCAGTTAACACCTTCCTTCATTCCCCACTAATCTATAAAGTCCCACGCTGTATACCCCACTTGTCTACATAACAAATGAAACATTGCCCTCAATGTAGGGCCAAGCCCACAGTATTGTGACACCCTCAGTTGGCTTCCCCTTTACTTCCCAAAGAAAAACGGACACTGGGGCTTATCTGAAATCCATGAGGTCCTAGTTTAACTTCAGTCTTGGGCTGTGAACAATTCTATTTATGCTCCCACTTTAATTTTACAGTTATAAATGTTCTTTTCTGAAGAAGAGTCCTTTGCTTCTATAGCATCCTGCCTCCCCTGCACACGGACATAAGTTTCCACTAATGGGCCATAACAAAAGCTTCACTGTTCTGAAGAATGCAAATTATTCAAAATCCTACACTAAGGAAGCGTCCAGCTGATGAGCAGAGAGGGCATATGCATAAGAA
>NW_006408642.1:4444675-4447849 GCF_000296735.1 Chrysochloris asiatica
CTACGTATTGCATTATGCAAATCTGCTGCACAAGACCTTTTTAAAGTGTTGAAGAGCAAAGATGTCAGCTTGAAGACTAAGGTGCTCCTGACCCAAACCATGGTATTTTCAATAACCTCATATGCATGAGAAAGCTGGACAGTAAATACGGAAGACCATAGAAGAATTGATGCTTTTAAGTTATGGTATTGGAGGAGAATATTGAAAAAGTGCCATGGGCTGCCAAAAGAACCAACTTATATGTGTTGGAAGAAGTGCATCCAGAGTGCTCCTTGGAGGCCAGGATGGCCAAATTTTGTCTCTTATACTTCGGACATATTGTCAGGAGGGACCAGTCACTGGAGAAGGATACCATGTTTGCTAAGGTGGAGGGTCAGAGAAAAAGAGGAAGGCCCCCAACAAGATGGATTGGCCAAGTGGCAGCATCAATGGGCTCAAGCATGGCAACAGTTGTGAGGTTGGCCGAGGATCGGGCAGTGTTTCGTTCTGCTGTGCATAGGGTCATTATGAGTTGGTACCGACTCGATGGTACCTAACAACAAGAATTATCTCTCTTCATATAAACACAGCTTGGTCCTACAGAAACTGAAATTTTCAAATACAAACTATTGAAAGTCAAACTAAATTTCTGTAACATATGTTCTAGTCCAACTCTGACTCATGAAGGTCACTACAAATTCCCTCCATTGTTGCTAAATTTAATGAAAGCCTGTGATACACTCGATCTAAAATGATCTTAGAAATGAAAAAGAATAGGTCATTTAACCCAACTTCTCCAAAAGAAATGTTTTCCCACATGCAGCCAGTGAACTCTGCCCGGTGAGTGTTAACTATCTGCCTCCACTGCTGAACTGTGACTTTTCATTAGAAGTGTGCTCTTCTTGACTCTGAATCCTCTCTTCTTTATAAGAATGGGTGCTGACACATACCTATGGGCTGATACTTCACGGCAAACCGTGTATACCAGGTGTCTTCAAGCTTCTTCAGGGCTTCATTATCATGCAGTGGAAACACCTGAATCACAACACCAGACGTGATCAATCTTCTCACTGCAGAGAGAAGATCAAAGACTGATCATGATGCTTCATCAAACACCTCAGAAACAAACTGTGACTCTTCAAGCAAATACTCTAGTAAGACACTGGTGGTGGTGGGCCTTGAAGTCAGTTCTGACTCATAGGGAACCTGCATAGGGTTTCTGAGAGCGTAAATCTTTACAGGAGCAGAAAGCCTCATCTTTCTCCTGAGGAACGGCTGGTCATTTCGAACTCCTGACCTTGAGGTTTGCAGCCTGACTCCTAACCACTATGCTTCCAGAGCATGACTGCTCCATGAAAGTTAGCTGTACTGCCTACTCAAAAGATGTATATTCTTTTCTTCAGAATACAAATCTTTATTATTTTCTTTGACTATAAAAGCAGTACAAGTCCTGTAAAATTTAAACCATACAGAAGTATACAAATCAGAATATGAAGTCCTCTCCAAGAAGACCAGCAAATCAATGGCAGCAGCTTGGAAGGGGCACACAATTAAAATTTTCTGTTTAGAAATACTACACATGACAAAGAGATACCATGTATGCTCCAATCACGTCCATATTGTAAAATCTCCAGGGTAATTTAAAAGTAAACAAAAGTTCTTAGAAATGGCAGGGGGAGGTGGGGAGGGGGCTAGAGAATGATTATGAAGACAGCTTTGAGTAACTATATGGAAACAAAACAAACAAACAAAAAACCTGCATCTAGAAAAAAGACTTACAGTTCTGCTTAGAATTACGTCTATTTGTGTTAAAAAAAAAAAAAAAAAATCCTCCTTAATGATGGAAGACAGGCATATGGACTCAAAATATAAGTAACTAGGATAAGGAGGCCTATGGTGTGTGTTAAGGAGCTCTGGTAGAGTAGTAGCTACGAGTGGGCTTGCTAACCTGAAGCAGTTTGAAATTACCAGCTGTTCTGTGAGAGAAAGATGAGGCTTTCTGCTCCCATAAAGATTTGCAGCCTCAGAAACCGTCCATAGGCTCACTGAGTCAGAACTGACTCCACAGCACACTACCACCACCACGGTGTATGTTATTCAGCCTTTGGGGCTATCAATTTATGTATGTGTGTGTATTTTTATGCTCGAGTGTTTCAGTGGATCTTCTTTCAGCTAAAAACAGTGAAAACTGACCTTCCACAAACCAGTGTTCTGATTCTTACCCCTTACTTGAGCTATACCTGATGCTTTCTTCAAAAAGAAACAGCACAAACACAAAACCCACTGTTTCTTAAGGTTTCTGAGACTTTAAATCTTTATGGAATCACACAGCCTCATCTTTCTCCTGCGGAGCAGCTAGTGTGTTTGAACCACTGACCTTGGTAAGCAAGCCCATCGTCTAACTCACAGCATCAAAATTACGACATTAAGTTTTTTAACTTTGAATTGACTAAAGACATCTCGATTATTATTTTACTATTTGAAAGTTGTTTTATTTTTCCTGTTTTGTTTTTTTTTTTAAATGACTCTTCTACTATAGAACACTTTCCAGACAGGCATAAAAGCCAACTTGCATATTTCTAAAAATAGAATTGTGAACTGAGGAACTGGGAGAGAATATAAACCTGCAGGACCTAAATTACTGGGTTTCTCTTCATCATCAATGCCAAGAGCAAGGCTCCAGTTTCAGTCTCTAAAAATAGCCGACTTTTTTTTTTAATCCTTCAACCTTCTCAAGTCAACTACGAATGTAATTACCATGAGCTTTACCTTCAAAGAAAAGTATGATGCTGTGCTGGCCTATTTAAAGAAAGGAACAGTTTAAACCAAGAGTCCATCCTTCAAGAATGTTAAATGTCTTGAAAGAAAGACCTGCAGGAAAAATGGAGGCAGATGGGCTGTTACTACAAAAACAAACAAAGCGCTTCCCTAGAAAACATCAAGGCAAGTGGCCAGGTCCTCTCAACGCAGACCCCCTTCCAAGACTACGACTCAATGGAAATGCACGCTCTGATTGGTGACCACACACATCACCGATGGGGAGAAGTGGGGTAAAAGCAACAATGAAGCGGCAAGCTAAGCCCTACAATGTTCAGTGGACTTCTGTGGACCCAGTTGGGGACCTGGTTGGCAAGCCGTGTGAAGAGGGCTGGGGACTCCTGGGCCCAGAGTCAGTGGCGTGGCCACGGAGGACTC
>NW_006408642.1:4448784-4449395 GCF_000296735.1 Chrysochloris asiatica
AAAAAAAAAAAACTAAAGTGGATAGAGAGAAATACTGTTAACTGATGGCACATGGAAGGGATTAAAATCATTGTAGTGAAACAAGGTATATGATTTGTTGAATGTAAAACTGATGATCTGCCCTGTAAACTTTCACTCAATCCACAATAAAAACTTAAAAAAAAAATGTTAAATGGTTTCTTGTCAGGTACTGGGTGTTACTACTACCACAGCCATTTAACAAATAAAAACAATCCAAAATCTAATTTGATAAACACAGCCAAAATGCTCCTTATAAGTGAGGATGACAAGCGTTTGGACATGTTGTCAGAAAAAACAATCACTGGAGAAGGATAATTGTTGTTAGGTGTGATCCAATGCACAACAGAACAAAACACTGCCTGGTCCTACACCATTCTCACAATTGTTGTTATATATGAGCCCAGTGATGTTCCCACTGTGTCAATCCATCTCCTTGGGGAGCTATCTTTTTCACTGACCATGTACTTGACCAAGCATGATGTCCTTCTCCAGGCACTGGTTCCTCCTGATACGTTCAAAGTATGAGAGACAAAGTCATGCCATCCTAGCTTCCAGGGACATTCAGGCTGTACGACTTCTTACACAGATAT
>NW_006408642.1:4449495-4450633 GCF_000296735.1 Chrysochloris asiatica
CTGAAGACCTGGTGGGTACGGGGGAAGGATTGCAGGGTATACCCTTTGGTTGGTTGATGATGCATGGAGGGGATTGTAACCATGGCAATGAGACGATATACAATAGAATGAATGTAAAACTAATGTTCTCCCATGTAAACTATCACATAATTCACAATAAAACATTTAAGAAAAAACAAAACAAAACAAAACCTACACTAAGATTCTACATATTAACTTCTATACTGCCTATGGAAAACATAAACCTATAGCTTCATGTAAACACTGTGCAGAAGGCCCAAGCAACAATATTGTTAATATTCTCTGAGCTTCACATAAGCTAGTTAATTCAAGAGTGACCACTCACGCCGCCATGCTCAGCTAGCTGCACACACATGGGTGGGTGGCTGGATGGTGAAAACATCCTGCCCTGGATGACACAATCACTAACCATCAGTTTTCAAAACATGATCTGATCAGGTCAGTCTATGGAGGTGAGTTAGAGTGAACAGATTTAAATTATCAAATCCAATCCTTAGTTTCTCTCTGGCAAACCCAGGGGCTTAATAAAACAGTGAGTGTGACGAAACCACCTCGAATCTGAGTCAAGTTCAAGGATATCCCACAGAAAATAAGATGGTTCTTATGGTATTTCTAACAGACGGTTAAAGATGTGCCTATGCCCAGCTGTTATGACTGCTCTCAGCCCTCCCCAGATATCTCAAACCACTACCACAGCCAGGCCCAGACTTCCCTATCAACTCTTTCTCTCCCCTTTCTAACAAGCAGCTAACAGATGTGACCACCGAAATTCTATCACTTACAAGTTCTACAGCTAATACTAAAATGTACTGCCATTTAACTGCAAACACAAAGAGAAAGAATACCATAAATTACCACAAGATGGCTATTTTAGCAACAGAAATAATCAGAAAGTAACACTTTTCCTTTTAGAGAAAATAAGAAAGAATGTATCAAAATATAGCTTGAAAATCTGATCCACAAAACAATCATAATCATAGTTATAAAAATTGTTTTCAGAAATGGAAATTAAACATTTTGGAAGTATTCCTTTTAACAAAAGTCAAGACAGAAAATGTCCTTTAAAGAAAAACTGGGTGAGAACAAACAAGATGGCGGATCGGGTGGACGTATAGCA
>NW_006408642.1:4461857-4479595 GCF_000296735.1 Chrysochloris asiatica
CATTTTTAAATTATCTTCAACAACATTCTACTTGCATGTGACATTAATGTTTATTTCCACATTCTGTTGGGCTACCTCTTTTTGAAATGAGCATAAATATGGATCTCTTCCAATCCACTGGCCAGGTAGCTGTCTTCCAAATTTCTTGGCATAGATGAGTGAGCACCTTCAACGCTGAATCAGTTTGTTGAAACATTTCAATTTGAATCCCATCAATTCTTGGAGCCTGGTTTTTTACTAATGCCTTCCTTCAGCACAATTTGGACTTCTTCTTCCAGTATCATCGGTTCTTAATGGCTGAAATCTTGAAATGGCTGAACAATGACTATTTCTTTTTGGCACAGTGTATTCCTTCCATCTTCTTTGATGCTTTCTGCATCAGTCAATATTGTAACCATAAAATTTATGCTCCAGAGCAAGTTCAGAGTCTCTTCTGAATCCATTTTTGTCTTTTCTTTCTTAAACGTCTTTTTAATGACCTTTTGCTTTCTTCCTGTATGATGTTCTTGATGTCATCTCACAACTCTCTGATCTCTGTCCTTAGAGTCTAATGCATCAAATCTATTTTTGAGATAGTCATTAAATTTAGGTGGGATATATTCAAGACCACATACTTTTCCTTCAGCTTCAGCCTAAACTTGCAATATGAGCAACTGATGCTCTTTTCCCACAGTCTGCCCCTAACCTTGGTTTGGTTGATGATAATGAGCTTCTCCATTGGCACTTCTCACATATGTAGTCACTTGGATTCCTGTGTATTCTATCTGGTGAGGTTCATGTGTAAAACTGTCTTTTATGTTGTTGAAAGAGAGTATCTGCAATGAATGAGTCATTGGTCTTGCAAAATTCTATCCTGCAATCTCCAGCATCATGCCTATTATCAACGTGACACTCTGCAACTACTACTGATTCTTCCTCTTTGTGTCCACGTCACCAGTAATTATCAGTGCTGCTTTAAAAAAAAAGACTAACAGTTTAATGAAGATAAACAAAGATAAATATTTATTTAATACATGATGATGATTTAAGCAAGAGGCTTTGAAGTGAACAGGATTCTGAAGGTCCTTTGTATTAAAAGGATGAAAGGGCTTTCTACAAAACTTCTGACATGAAATTTAGGTAAACATTATTAAATGAGTTATAGTAAAAAAAAAAAACAAAAAAACAGCCCCAAAGAAAAACATAATTGCACAGTATTTCTTAATGTCAAATTGTGGTATTTATACCATTAAAATTAACATGACATAAACATTTTATCTTTTGGCTCCCTGACTGAAATGTAGGAAATATGAGAGGGCTTCAAAAGGTTTATTGGAAAATTCTATTATCTTTGAATTTCATCTTTCTATACTTTTTAAAACTCCCTTCTATCTATCAAGATAATTTTGAAAATACTTCCTCTTAAGTTCTTTTGTATAATTTGGTCCTTTTCATAGTGATCAATTCATTCATTAAATAATATGTAGTTTAACATAAACAAAACAAAAAAACACAATGAGGACAAATGTCTACAAAGTTATAACAGAAGAATAAATTAAGTTATAGTTTTTGAATTCACAGAAAACAGAACTCTAGGATTTTACTTGTTTCTGCAACAAAGATAACCATGCTGACTACAAGGAGTAGTCTAACTAGATTTCTACTGAAGAATTACATAAAACAGCCCTTTGTGATTATTAGGAAAACTGTTCTAGATACTTTTTGTGTGTGTTAAGTAGCAAGAGGCAAATTTTAAGTTTCAATCTGAGAATAAAAATCAAAACCATGCTGGCTGAAGCAATTCTCCATTTCCACCAATTTATATTCTCTGTCTTTTGATTTGGTGAATCTGGACCCCATGAATTTAATGGTACTTTGCAGAAGGCTCAGGATTATCCATTTATTTTAGGAAGTAGCTAATTTTCCTCTTGAAGCAATTTTTCTATTTCCTTATCCCAATTTTCATTTCTTTTCTCGGACTCTGCGACCACTTCACCTTCTTGAGGTACCTGTTACAACTCATCTTCCCAGTCTGTTGAGTCATCTTCTGGAACATTGTCTCCTCTGGCTTTTGTCAAGCACGAGCTGCTCCATTTCTTTCCTCAGATCCTCCTGACTGAGGTTATAGTCATCGAAAGCATCGCTGACAAACTCAGACACATCGGGGCTAGTGGAAATCTCTTCCTCATCCTCATGAGTTTTAAGCGGAGATGTGATTATGACACGTGGCGTTTGGAGCCACGCTGCCTCTGTCAGTGGCAGATTGCTATCTCAGCTGTTGTCTCTCTCCTGCAGCTTGCTGCTGGGAGGCCAGGGCACTCAGCTAGGCCCACTGCTGGATCAAGGAGACACAGTAAAAGCAGTTCCTCCAAAACGCTTCTTCCTTCCTGGTTCAGTTTCGGAATCAGGGCAAATCTTATCCTACTTAGCAGCTCATCTTCTTGGAGCATGACCAGGGCCACTGGGTACATTTGATCAAAATCAAAATTGAACTGCACACCAGCTGGGGGGATCCTGCAGGAAATTCCTTTGTCAGCTGATAAAGGCATGATTTACTGTTGAATTGCTTCTTCATCTTTACAGAAAACCCATGGCACACTGCTGCTTCCGACTTCTTTACATAATAGGGTATGAACAGACCACATTTACTTTATAAAGTAAAAATGGTTTCTCAAGGATATTACCTGTACTGTTTCCATCACTGCTTAATATAATAAATACAGGTGACAAAACACAGCACATATACCGGGGAGATTCAAAAAGTTCAAGAAAAAAATTCCATGACCTGCTTGTGAGACTGGTCCCTTCTGACAACATGCTCAAAGTACAAGAGATGAAACCTCATCATCCTTGCTTCTAAGAAGCATTCTGCTTGTACTTCTTCCAAAATAGATTTGTTTGTTCTTCTAGCAGTCCATGGTACTTTCAACATTCTCTTCCAAAACTATAATTCAAACAGATAAATTCTTCTACAGATTTCCTTATCCACTGTCCAACTTTCATATGCATATGCAGCAATTGAAAATACCATGGCTTGGGTCACGCATCCTTAGTTGTCAATGTGACATCTTTGCTCTATAACCCTTTAAAGAAGTCTTTCTCAGCAGATTTGCCCAATGCAATAACATCGTGCAATTTCTTGACTCTGCCTCCATCAACACTGATCACTGTTATTATTGTTAAGTGTCATTGAGTCAGTTCCAACCCATAGTGACATAGAAACCCATAGGGTTTCTGAGAAGTAGGTGGTGAGCTTGAACCATTGAACTCAACATTAATCATAGAACCAAGCAAAATGAAGTCTTTGACAACTTCAATCTTTTATCTGTTTATCACAATGGTACTTTTTGGTTCAGTTGTAAGGATTTTCATTTTTCACACACTGAGGTGCTGTCCATATTGAAGGATGTAATCTTTGCTATTCATCAGTAAATATTTTAAGTCCTCTTCACTTCCGGCAAGCAGGGGTGTGTCATCTGCATATTGTATGTTATTAATGAGTCTTCCTCCAATCCTGATGTCATGTTTTTCTTCAAAAAATCTAGTTTCTGAGATTATTTGTTCAGAATTCAGACTGAATAAATGCAGTGAAAAGCATACAACCCCGGCATACACCTTTCTTGATTTTAAACCACTTAGTATTCCTTGTTCTGTTCCAATGACTGCCTGTAGGTCTATGCACAAATTTCTCATGAGCACAAAGAAGTGTTCTGGAATGCCCATTCTTTGTAGTGTTATCCAGAAATTGTTATAAGCTACACATCTGAGTGCTTTTGCATAGTCAATAAACCACAGGTCAAAATCTTTCTGGTATTTTCTGCTTTCAACCAAGATCCATCTGACGTCAACAATGAGATCTCTGATTTTTTTTTTTTTTAACATAGATGAGTGAGCACCTCCTGTGCTGTATAAGTTTGTTGAAAGATTTCTCTTTGTGTTCTGCCAATTCCAGAAGTTTTGTTTTTCACCTTCAGTGCAGCTTGTATTTCTTCCTACGGTATCACTGGTTCTCGAACACACGCTACCACTTGAAATGCTTTAACATCGACCATTTCCTTTTGGTACAGTGACTCTGTATAGTCCTTCCATCTTCTTCTGATGCTTCCTGCATCATTCAATATTTTGCCCGTTGTTGTTGTTGGTAAGTGCTGTCAACTCAGTTCTGACACAATACTGTATAGGGTTTCCTGTATAGGAGCAGCTGGTAACTTTGAACCACCAACCTTTAGTTTAGCAGTCCAGTGCTTATTCTACAGCACCACACCAGAAAAATATCACAAGTCAAGGCATGAATTTGTTCTTCAGTTCTTGCAGCTTGAGCATGCTCCTTTTGGTTCCTTCCTTTTGAGTTTCTGACTCCAGGTCTTTGCACATTTCATTATTGTACTTTACTTTGTCTACTCAAACTGCCTTTTGAAATGTTCTCTTCAGCTTTTACTTCCTCATTTCTTCCCATTGTTTTAGCTTCTCTACATTCAAGAGTAAGCTTCAGGACTTCTGGCAGCATGGCATAATAGGCAAACACACTACACGAACCCCATTCAGCAAAGATGTAAGAGATCAAATAAAATAGACACAGGTGAACATTCTGGCACCTCGAGCATCAGAAGGAAGAAAAAGGAGTGGATAGAGTGCTTATTGGGAGGAGAAGCTAAGCAGGAATGGTAAGAGGGAAACTGACTGGTGAATGTCTGGACAGATGCAGCTCGACCATACTGTGAACAGCTCTGGCAACAGAAGCAGGCCTGGCAGAGCAGATTCACACAATCGTATTGCACCTTATTCCCTACCCACTCCTGCAAACAGAGGTATGGCCAGCTACCACTGTTATCCACCCACCCCCCATGTAAACCCTGCTCTCCAGAAACTCAGAGCCACGGCAGTGTAAGGTGGGGGCTGGCCATGCTGCTTTGGTGTGTCACTTTGGTACCTGGATTCAAGTGGGCTCAGCTCCAGACCTAGGAAACCCACAGAGCCACAAATAAATGCTCAATAATATTTCAAAACACAAAGACCATTTTCTGAAATGATGCCACAATGCTAGAAATTAATAATTTTCTTAAATAAAAAAATAAAAATAAAATGCCTTCCTACCTGGAAACTTTTTAACTGGCCATAGAACGACTCTTAGATTGAAAGAGAAATACAAAAAACAAAAGTACAGAATTTTTATATATCAGATCTATGGAAGTACAGCTAAAGAGGAAAACAAAGAGTCAAAAATAAGCATTAAACAATAAAAATGAAAGAATAACCACAAAGTGAACTAAACATCAGTTTAAAAAAAAAAGAAGAAATAAAGCAAAGTAAGTAGAAAGAAGGTCAATAATGGGATTCATAAACATGGAAGCAGGAATTTATGAGTTAGAAAACAGAAGAACTAACAAGGAAATTAAACAGCTGGCATTAAGGAGGAAACGTCAACAAAAGTGATAAATCACTAGTAATACAGATAAGAAAAACAGGAGCAAGCACCTAAGAAATGACAAGGAGAAAATAATCACTAAAGAAGGGCAAGTAAAAAAACCCTGAGAGAAATATGGACAAATTAACTCAATTCACATACATTAGAAAATCTAGACAAAAAGGATACTTTCCTATAGAACAAGAAAATGTATAAAAACTGACTTATGTAGAGATAAAAAGTATAAACAAACCAATTTCTATAAATGATTTAGAAAAACTGTTCAAAGACTTAATCCACAAATAACAAAGAGATGATTTCATCAGAAAATTCTACCAAACTGTTAAATTACAGAGAAGACATTAACCATATATGTTGTTGTTGTGTGCTGTCAAATCAGTTCCAACTCATAGCAACCCTGTATAGGGTTTCCAGCAGCTGGTGGGTTTGAACTGCCAACCTTGTGGTTAGCAGTTCAGTGCTTATCCTACTTAAAATAGGAAATATAAAGAAATTACAAATTTCATTCATAAGTGATATTATTAATATGAAAAATAGCATGGGTTTTCAAGCTGTTTTATATCTATTTTTAAGGAAAAGAAAATTAATTATGTTAGTGTTATTAACAATCAAGATTTTCAATGTAAAGAATAGATATAATATAAAACTAGAAAAATTAAGTAAAATCCTATGACTTTAACTGAAATTCAAAGTATCAATATAAACTCTGGGATGCTGCATGATGTGAAACCTTCATAAATAAGAGCAGAAATCCATAGCGAATACACTTACACTGCCCACTGCCACTAAGCTGATTCTGCCTCATACCAGCCGTACAGAACAGAGGACAACTGTTCCTTTGGGTTTCTGAGACTGCAAATCTTTATGGGAGCTGACAGCCTCATCTCTCTCCCTCAGAGTGGTTGGTGGATTTGAACTGTCAACCTTGCACTTAACAGCTCAATGATTAATCTACGGCACCACCAGGACTCCTTAAAAGTGCAATACAGTGAAACTTGGAAACCATATATAGGGGTCGCTCTGAGTTGGAACCAACTCAGTGACACTTAACTATAAAATATGTCTGTTGTAGTTGCTAGAACCGAAAACACAAGCTCACTACCATCAAACTGATTCTTACCCACAGTGACCCTACAGTACAGAGAAAAACTGCTCCTTTGAGTTTCTAAGACTAGAAATCAATATTGTGAGTTGAGGGGAGGTTTACAGAGCAGAACATCAGTTTTACATTCAACAAATCATACACTTCGTTTCAGCTTAATGATTACAATCCCCTCCATGTACCTTCACTTACCCTACTTGCTCCCTGCCGTCCCACTCCTCCTACATTCCCAATGCTTTAAATCAAAATTGTCCTTGGATAACTGCTGTCCTTTAGATCTTGGATAGTTGACCATTCTATAGCTTGCATACCTCACTAGTGCTGTTGGTTCCCCATACACCTCTGTGTTACTTGGCTGCAAACTGAACCACAGCAGTGAGTTCAGTTTCAGACCTGAAGAATGACCAAGGCTCATAATCTTGGGGTTCTACCAAGACTATAACTGTTTGCAGGAACAAACAGCCTCATCTTTCTCCTGCAGAACAGCTAGCGGGTTTCAACTGGCAACCTTGCAGTTTGCAGTCCAGGGCTTATCCTACAGTGCCACCAACGTTCCTTACTGTTGCTACTGTTGTTGTTAGGTGCCACTGAGTAGGTACCGACTCATAGCGACCTCATGCTACTGTTGTTGTTGTTGTTGTTAGATGCCGTGGAGTAACTACCGACTCACAGCGACCTCATGCTACTGTTGTTGTTGTTGTTGTTAGATGCCGTGGAGTAACTACCGACTCACAGCGACCTCATGCTACTGTTGTTGTTGTTGTTGTTAGATGCCGTGGAGTCACTTCCGACTCATAGCGACCCTGTACAGGGTTTCCGAGGCTGTAAATCTTTATGGGAGCAGAAATCTCATCTTTCTCCCGCGGAACAGCTGGTAATTTTGAACTGCTGACCTTGCGGTTCACAGCCCGATTAGTAACAACTACGCTACCAGAGCTCCTAGGTGCCATCAAATCTATTTCAATTCATAGTGACTCCAGTTGACAGAGTAGAACTGCTCCAGGGAGTTTCGAGGCTTTAAGCTTTACAGGAGCACATCACCAGATCTTTCTCTTGCAGCCCACTGGGTAGGTTCAAATTGTCAACCTTTCAGTTATCAGCCAAGTGTTTAACCATAGCACCACCAGAGTTCCGATGAATAAAGTAATTGTATCAGAATGTATATTCATGAAACTCATTGATATAATGACTTACATAATGATTTTCCTGGATACAACTTTGCCTGGGGGTAACCGGGGATCATTTTTTCATCTCTGGCTCTAAGATTTTCAAGTTCATGCTTGATAATGAATTGACATTCAGCCATTGTGAGGAAATCCTCATTGTTATCTAAAATAAAGCCCAAAATTCCAATTATTTTTCTCTGTAATAATGTCAAAGAAAAAAATTAAGCAATCATATTCAAATTGCCTGGGATTATGGAAGTAATAATGTTAACAATAAACAATTAACATAAGTAGTAAACAAAATATAAAATTGATAAATACAACTTAAAACTCCTTAAATATTTTGAGAATAAAAATTTCAGTTATAAATTCATATAACGTAATTCTCCCATTACTGTAATAGTTATTACATAATACGGTATAGACATCCAAACAGCAGGCAATTGCTTAATGCCATTAAGTACCACTGAACAAAAGGTAATAAACTCTTTAATTCTAACAATATTCTTCATTGTTGTTGTTTTTTTTTGTTGTTAAGTGCTGTCGATTTGGTTCTAACCCATGATGACCCTGTCAGGGCTTCTGAGGAGCAGCTGGTGAGCTTGAACCACCGACCTTGCAGTTCAAACCAACTTTGCAGTATACTTTGTTGTTGTTGTGAAGTGCCATTGAGTCGATTCCAAGCCATAGCAACCATGTATAGGGTTTCCGGGGAGCAGCTGGTGAGCTTGAACCGCTGACCTTGGAGTTCAAACAGCTTTGCAGTCTCGTGCATTAACCCACAGCGCCACACCAGGACTCCAGTATACCAGAGAAAGGTAATTTGAGAAGCTTATACATACGGCAAAATTCCTTCAAACTCTAAAACCAAGGCCATTGCTTTCTGGAGTCAAATATACTTCCCATAAACGAGGGAGAAGGCTGTCTGGTAAGAAAATATGGTAACTCTTTGACAGGGAAATTCTCTTACATGAGGTAAAGTTCATGTTGATCATTTATTCACTAAGGTATGAAAATCCAGCAAACGAGCCTGGAGAAGTCTAATCATTTCTTATAACTGTGAAGGTCCTGGAAGGAAGCAGTTTGATTCTGAAATCAAGCTCTTACCCTGATATCACAGACACCTTGGCTGTCACAGTTCTTTCCAGGACCTCTTCTCTTCCAGACACTTCTATGTGAGCCAGAACAGAACCACTCACCCCACTGTATACTCATTTGTTATTTTTATTGCTGCTGTTGTTAAGTGCTGGGGAATGGGGAATTGGTTCTAACTCATAGTAACCCTGTATAGGGTTTCCAAGGCTATAAATCTCTGTGGGAGCAAAAAGCCTCATTGTTCTCCCTTGCAGTTGCTGATGGACTCGAACTGCCAACCTTGTGGTTCACAGTCCAGTGCTTATCCTGCAGAGCCACTCTGCTCCTATATATAGTCAGTAAGAGCTAATAATTCAGAACATGGGGACTCTAGAATATTGAATGGGATGTTTTTTCCCCATTTTAAGAATTAGAAGATTTTACTACATAAATCCAACAAATAGTCATCATTCTAAGAATTATAATACAGTAATTATTAATAAGTTACAAGTTTCCTTCTAATTTATATTTATCTATTCTGAGGTGGCAAACTAAGACTCATGGACCAGATTTGTAATAAAATATTTTTGGAACACAGTGACACACTGCATTAATGCATTGGACTGACTATACAAGGTAGATATGAATCGCAAGACTGGTGGTTCAAGCTCACCAGCCACTCCTCAGAAACCCTACACAGGGTCACTATGAGTCAGAACCGACTCAATGGCATTTAACAACAATTCTGAGGTGGCAAACTAAGACTCATGGCCCAAATTTGTAAATACAGTTTTTTTGGAACACAGTCACACTTATTTATCTACCTATTGCTTAAAGCTGCTTCAGCTCTACAATGGCAATGTTGACCAGTTACGACCGAAATCTTAAAGCTAGCATCGTCTAAAACATTTAAGACAGTCATCAAAAAATTGCTTTTGAGAAACAGATTCGGACCCAAACAACAAACTGAAGGACTTACCATCAAAACCTTTGAAGTTGTGTCGGGTTCCATAGGTGAAGGCTCTCATGGTGTGATCATTACATTCTTTTACCAAGCCCAAAGCTTCTGCCCCTAACAGCAATCTAACATTGGAAGCACCAACAAGATACAAGTTCTGATTTTCTAATGTTTCTTTCTCACATTTGTTTAACAAGGGTTTAAACAACAGCTGGGCACCTTTAAAGGGAAGATAAGCACAAGTTTAGAAAGACAAAAACATAAAAGCTTAAAAAAGGAAATCTTTTAAATACTACCTTACTATTTTGGTAAAAAGAAAATAAATTATAAAAACAATTTAAATCTTCTGAATAACTGCTAATCAAAGTAAGTTAGGGAGGGTAGTTCTTTATTGCTTCAATCTTTTTTAAAATTTTGTTGTGGCAAAATATACACAACAAAATATATGTCATTTCCAAGGTTAAAATTTGAAGACAGAGATTAAATTACATTCACTATACCGTATACCCATTCCCACTATTTCCACAAAAGTTTTTCTGAACTCACTCCCAAAAGAAACACAGTACTCCTTAAGCAGTAACTCCCCATTAATCCCATTCCCATGCCCCTAGGAACAACTAATAAATTTTTATCTCAATGCAGGTGCCTAGTCTAGGTATTTCATATAAGTGGGATCCCACGATATTGTCCTTCTGTATCTGGTTTATTTTACTCAACATGTTTTCAACGTCCATTCATGCCGCAACACTTACCAGCATTTCATTTCTCGTTATGGATGAGTAACAATTCCATCATATCATATACTGGTGTATGTGCCCTGGTGGCACAGTGGTTAAGTGCTAATTACAAGGTAGGTGGGGTTAGAACCCACCAGCCACTCTGCAGGAGACAGATGTGGGAGTCGGCTTCCATAAAGATTTACAACACTGGAACCCTATGAGGCAGTTCTACCCTGTCCTACAGGATTGCTATGAGTTAGAATTGAGTTAACGACGATGGTTTTGTTTATCCCATTTTCTGTTGATAAGACATTGAGTTGTCTCTACATTTTGGCTATTGGGAACAATGCTGCAATGAACATTAGTGATCATATGCCTGTTTAAATCATTACTTTCAATTCTTTGGGCATATGAGGAAGATTCAAAAGTTCTGGGAAAATGGACTATTTCCATGAATTTTTGAAGCCCTCTCATATACCAATGGGTGGAATTGCTGGGTCATATGGTAGTTCTATATTAACTTTTAGAAGACAAACGGATTTTCACAGCAGCTGCACCATTAACATTCCCACCAACAGCATACGAGAATTCTAATTTTTCCACATTCTTATACTTCTTTCATGTTAATTTTTTAAATAAAATTTGTTATTTTCCATTTTCCTGATAATAGCTACCCTAGGAGTCCTAGTATGGCACTATAGGATAAGCACTAGACTGCTAACTGCCAAGTCAGTGTCTTAAATTTATCAGCCGTTCCTTGGAAACTCTATGCAGGGCTATTATGAGTTGGCACTGACTTGATGACATTTAACAACAGTGGGGGTGACGTGGTATTCCACTGATTTTAATTTTGATTTGTATTTGCCTAATGACTAATGACATTGCACACCTTTTCATGTGTTTACTGACCATTTGTATATCTTTTTTTGAGAAATGTCTACTCGGGTCTTTTGCCCATTTTTTAATTAGAATGTTCATTGCTTTATTGTTGAGCTTTATAGCTATTTTTATAAATTAAAAACTGGAAAATTCAGTAGTAAGTGGCTTGTCAGTTACTCCAAACAGACATATAACTAAGAGAATAACCAACATTTATTAGCTCTAGGTATAAAATTCCAGTGAGTAAAAATATGGAGCAAAAGGGCACCATTTCTTAATACAGAAATAACTATTAATATTTGAGAAAACGAATTTGAAATAAAACATTCTAGTGGGGGAAAATATACAAATGTAATAAGCATTAGATTATCACAAATTCTTTGAACATTAATACTAAGTAATAAAAACAATGCAGTTTTTCAGTGATTATTTTCCCTGTAAATGTCTACATTCAATTAGTTATAACAATGCTTTTAAGTAAGTTTATAAAAATATTAATCAAGGATGTTATGATTTGCTATTATGTGTGTAGTTATTATTTAAAGGATTATGGAGAAAGAGGATTTTTTTCCTAATTTTTTAGAATTTCTACCTGCATATTGTTCTTGCTGTTAGGTGCCTTCAAGTCAGTTCCAGCTCTTATCAACCCTATGGAATGCTGCCCAGTCCTGCATCATTCTCACAACTGTTATATTTGAGTGCACTGTTGCTGCCACGGTGTCAATCTATCTTGTTGGGGGTATTCCTCTTTTCACTGACCCTACACTTTACCTTGGAGGCCAGGATGGCCAAACTTCGTCTCTCATACTTCGGACATATTGTCAGGAGGGACCAGTCGCTGGAGAAGGATTACATGTTTGGTAAGGTGGAGGGTCAGAGAAAAAGAGGAAGACCCCCAATGAGATGGACTGGCCAAGTGGCAGCATCAATGGACTCAAGCGTGGCAACAATAGTGAGGTTGGCCCAGGATCAGACAGTGTTTCGTTCTGCTGTACATAAGGTCGCTATGAGTCAGTACCAACTCGATGGCACCTAACAACAACAACAACAACAACACTTTACTTTGTTCTATCTTTGTCACAAAGGTCAATTCTACTTGAGGAGGCAGCTCTTCCCCAGTTGTATTTTGAGTGCCTTACAACCTGGGGGACTCATCTTCTAGCACTTTATCAGACAAAGTTTGCTGCTCTTTATAAGGCTTTCAGTGACTAACCATTCAGAAGAGGTCTCCCTCACCTTCTTCCTAGTCTGTCTTTGTCTAGAAGCTCCACTGAAACCTGTCCACCATGGGTGACCCTGCAGGTATTTAAAATACTGGTGGCATAGCTTCCAGCATCACAGCAACACCCAAACCACCACAGTACAACAAACTGACAGGTGAGTTTTTAAAGGTACATTTATTTCTTTACTATTTACTCTTTAGAGAAAGCGGACAAGAATTATAAATATGCTAATGGGAGCATGCTGGTGTGGTGCCTTAAGATAAGCACTCAACCTCAAGCTCACTTCGAGCTTTAAACTCACCAGTTGCTCCTCAGAAACCCTATACAGGGTTGCTATGAGTCGGAACTGACTCAACGGTACTTAACATCAACACCTTGACAAAGGACTCCTGGTATAGCAGCCATGGGTTGCTAACCAGAAGGTTGGTGGTTCAAACCCAGCAGATGCGCCTCAGAAATGTTATTCAGGGTCACTTTGAGTCAAAACTGATTCAATGGCACTTACAATAACAACAACCCTGACAGAGGGCACTGGTGGTGCAGGGGTAGAATTCTCACCTTCAGGTGGGAGACTCAGGTTTGATTTCCAGTCAGTGCATCTCATGTGCAGACTCTGACTGCCAGTGGAGGCTTTCATGTTGGTATGATGCTTAACAGGTTTCAGGGGCTTCCAGAGTAAGACAGAGTAGGAAGAACGACCTGGAAATCTACTTTAATAAACATTATGGGTCACAATGGTTGATTTACAACTGGTCATGGGGATAGTGCAGAACTAGGCAGCATTTTGTTTCATTGTGCATGGGGTCACCATGAGTCAAGGGAGAACACAACAGCACAAAATCAGCACTGAGGATAACATCACTGCAGACAAAGATTGCATTTATCCTTCCCTTTGTTGTTGTGAAGTTCTGACTCATAGCAACCCTCTATCGGGTTTCTGAGGAGCAACTGGTGGGTTACAACTGCCAACCTTGTACTTCGAAATTCAGTGTTGATCCTACAGTACCACACCAGGAGTCCATCCTTCCCTTAATACTGCCTAAAGAATGCTCAATAGATACGTGCTCATTCAACAAGTATTTATAAGCACCTACTGTGGTACTCTGGTAGCATAGTGGTTACAAATCAGGCTGCGAACCTCAAGGTCAGCAGTTTGAAACTACCAGCTGTTCCACAGGAGAAAGATGAGGCTTTCTGCTCCTGTAAAGATTTACAGCCTAGGAAACCCTGTACAGGGTCACTATGAGTTGGAAACGACTCCACAGCACAAACAAAAACTATGAATCAAGTGCTGTGCTAGGCACAAAGTTTGGCACTGTGAACAAAGTCACTCATGTTACTTACAGTCTAATGGGGCCTTAGAATCTAACGTTGACTTAAATCCTCATTTCAAGCCCTAAAAAAGCAACAATAAGCAAAGGAATGGGCATGAATAAATCAAATACATCCATGAGAAAATTGTAAAACACATTCCCAAACATATATTTAAGTCACTGAACAGGACAAGGTCTGGGGTGGTATTTATTTTACTCACCTCCATCTTTCTTTTTCGCAATTATTCTATTTTTCAGCCATTCTTTGGTTTCTTCTTTGACATCCTGAGCAAGTTCTATGACGACTAAAGGTGTGAAAGAAGTCTCGCAAGTATCCAAGGCAGATAAGGTAACTTTCATCCTTGACCAACTTGCTGAATAGTAAAATAAAAGACAAAAATGACTTATTCTGGGAAAGAGGCCTGTGCTGTAGGCTGTGCTTGTGCTTTCTCTACATCACACCTAACCTTAGCTTCCAACATGAAGGAAACCTCCTTGTTACCTAGATGAGTCATGTGACCTTAGATAGGCTTAGCCAATGGTGCAAAGTACAGTTGTGAGGCAGGCCCTTAGAGGTGAAAAAAACAGCTTTATTCCCCGAGAAACTCAGAATTCCACATAGGAGACAGTCGATAAATGAAGGAAAACAGTGTGAAATGCGCTCTCACACAAGGGAAGAAAGTATTTATATAGGATGCGACACCTGAACATAATTTAGAAGAATGAATACACAGACAATGGGACATATCTTAGGAGAGAAAATAGTATTTTCCTTCAAAATAATAGTGATAAATAGCCAGTAGTTTCAGGGAAATGTAAGTGGTTAGGTATGGCTACAATATTAACCATGTGTGAGGGGAAGGGAAGATGGAAATGAGACAGTATCTCAGGTCCCTGATTACAAAGGAATTGGGCCTTGTCCTATATACAATGTTGTTGTTGTTAAGCACCAGTGAACATAGCATTGTTGTGTAGGGTTTCCTAGGAGTGGCTGGAATGTTTGAACTGCTGACCTTAAGGTTTGCAGCCCAGTACAGATTCTACAGCACCACACCAGGACTTCTATAAAAATGTTGTTGTTGTTAAGTGTTGTGGAGTCAGTTCCAACCCATAGCGACCTTGTATAGGGTTTCCAAGGAGTGGCTGGTAAGCCTGAACTATCAACCTTCTGGTTCAAACTGACTTTGCAGTCCATTGCATTAATTCACAGTGCCACACACCTATATACAATGGGAGTCACCAATTATGAGCAAGAAATTGACACAGATTTTGTGTTTGAGTATGGAGCTATTATAAGTCACAAAGGGTCAGCTTGGAGTGCAGTGGGGATGGGGCATTGGAAGCTATCAGCAGAGCTACAAAGAGTTAATAATGATCTAAACAACGACAGGAGGGTGAAAAGAGACCCAAGGTAAAACAAATCAATAAAAGCTAACATCTAGACTGAAAATAGACCAACATTGGTGAGTAATGAGTGGTCGAGTTGTATGTATGCGGACTCTCTACGGCCCCCACAGCCAGGCAGAACAACTATACAACTCCACAACATCTGTGTTGTTGTTGCTAAGTGCCATCGAGCCAGTGCCAACTGGCAATCCCAAATAGGATTTCCAAGGAATGGCTGGTGGACTTGAACCACCAACCCTGAGGCTAACAATCCCGTGCTTATCCTACAGCACCACACCAGGACCCCTAAAACTACACACTCTGAAAGTGCTACATTAGGAACACAAGTTAAAATTGTATTTACAAGACAGATTAAGGAATTCAGACACATCCTCCTGCTGAAGACAACTAAACTATATTGTTGTTGTTGTTAAGTGTCGTGGAGTCAGTTCTGACCCATGTTGTTGTTGTTGTTATTGTCAGGTACCATCGAGTTGGAACCGACTCATAGTGACCCCATGCACAGCAGAACGAAACAATGTCCGATCCTGGGCCAACCCACCACTGCTGCCATACTTGCTTGACGCCATCAATGATGCCACCTGGCTGATCCATCTCGTTGGGGTCTTCCTCTTTTTCTCTGACCCTCCATCTTACCCAGCATGACATCCTTCTCCAGTGACTGTTCCCTCCTGACAATATGTCCAAAGTATGAGAGACGAAGCTTAGCCATCCTGGCCTCCAAGGAGCACTCTGGCTGCACTTCTTCCAAAACAGATCTATTGGTTCTTTTGGCAGTCCATGACACTTTCAGTATTATCCTCCAACACCACAACTCAAAGGCATCAATTGAAAATACCATGGCTTGGGTCAGGCGCACCTTAGTCCTCAAGCTGACGTAGGTTCTGACCCATAGCGACCCTTTATAGGGTTTCCCAGGAGTGGTTGAAGAGCTTGAACCACTGACATTGTGGTTCACACAGACTTTGCAGTCCAGCACATTAACCCGCAGTGTCACACCAGGATGTACCTATATTTACATACGTGCACCTATATATAATTTTAAAAATCTGTTTGTGAGCCAAGAATGCAGTGAGGAATCCTGAAGCCCATTTCCAGAAGAAACTCAGAAAGGAAGGTCGCCACTTGGAACCAGTTTTCCCAGGGGTTGGCTCTGCCCAGTATGGGAAAGGGCAAGGAGTTAGACAGCTATCCTGTTGATCATGACGGACTAGATGACAAAACAGGAAGGAGGAAAAACACGTGCAATTGCCACACTTTGATATGAGACCCTGAAAGGCGGCACCAAAAGACCAGCCATAATAGGAATTAAACGCTAGATTCCTGGCATGGAATCTCAATTCCTGAAAGTGGATTTTGATAATCCTAAACTGCTAGAGTGCCTAGCTGTCCACAGAGCAAACACAAATTCTGTGCCTCAAAAATGTAGAACTTTTTTATGCATAAAGAAAAAAAAATAATAACCAAGCACACATAAGGAAGGAGACACATTAAAATGAATGAAATCAAAGAGAAACACCAAGCTCTAGAAACAAATACACAGTAGATCCAAATAATGAACTTAGTTGAACAAACTTCAAAATAACTATGTTCAAAGAATTAAAAGACAAGATTAAGAATTTTGGCAGAATTTTTTTTTTTTACTGGAGTCTAGAATTTTAAAATATGAGTCAAATTAAAAACCCAAAGGAGGCTTTAAGAGAAAAGTTGGCAAAGTTAAAGAGAAAATCAATGAACTATGTAAGTAGTTCAAAAGAAAATATTAAAAATAAAGCGCAGAGGTCAGAAAGGGGAAAAAACACAGAGAAGAAGGTAAGACACAAGGAGATATAAGAATTCTCAGAAGTAGGGAAGGGAGAGATTGGGGTAAAAACAGTATCTGAAAAGGGACTAATGAAGAATTTCCCAAAACCAATCAAACATATCAAGAAATATATTTAACTCTTGGTGGCACGGTGGGATAAGCACTAGGCTACTACTGCAAGGTCAGAGGTTCAAACCTATCAGATGCTCCTCAGAGAAAGATGAGGCTGTCTCCTCCTTTAAAGATTTACAGTCTCAGAAGCACTAAGAAGCAGTTCTACTCTCCTATAGGGTCACTATGAATTGAAAGCAACTCCATGGAGTGTTTGGTTGGGGATGTATAACAAGCAGGATCAATAAAAGGAAAATACTATATATATTAAAATAGTAGAAAAGCCAAATGAGAGAAAAATCTTAAAATCAATCAAAAAAATAAAAGTCAAAATACTTTCAAGGGCAACAATTAGACTGACAGTAGACTTCTCTGTAAACTCAATGGAAGCCATTTTATCTTTAAACAAAACCGTATCTTCAACATGCTGAGAGAAAATTACAGGCAATCTAGGATTATATACTCAAGTCAAAATATGTCTCAAGAATAAAGGGGAAGGAACAAACAAGATGGCAGACCGGGTGGAAGTGCAGTAAAGGAGCTCCGCCAACAACAACATAGAATACCCAACCAAGCAG
>NW_006408642.1:4483100-4501821 GCF_000296735.1 Chrysochloris asiatica
CTGGATGATCAGAATTCAACTAGAAGAAGAAAGAAGAGGAAAAAAGAGTAATCTGATACAATTTGATGAAATTGACCTACACCTATGGATGCAGTAGCTCAAAAGAGAGAACAAATCTTCACAGCGCGGATCATTCCCACCCCCTAAATACACAGAGTAGACAGGGATGGGCAACTTGGACATTGGCTACCCAAAATGGGGCGGGGGCTGCGGGGGAGCTACAAAGGCAAGAAGTGACTGGCTTACAAGCTTTCAAGAGGGAGCCGAGAGGGCGCGGAGGAAGGTAAAAATCTCTACTGAGTAGTATCCTATCTGTCTGGGCGAGACTGATGAAAGGAGATGGGGATAGCACTCATGTGGTACAATAGTGAATAATTACTATCAGGACTGACTGGGAGGGTTGGAAATGTAAAAGCAGATGTTTTGTAGCAAAAGGATGGGAGTGGTTAACTTTGCAGGCCAGGAGCAGAGGTCCCTGGGACCATCAAGGGAGAAGAGTGGAGAGCGGAACCCTACCCAGAGAAACAGTGATGCCAGAGATGGAGGCAGAGAGGATGACATGGCGAGATGGAGTTCTGGGAACTCTAAACTCAGAAAGGGAGAGGGGCTGTGTGCAGATGACCAAGGGGCATGCTTGGTTGGTTGATGATGCATGGAGGGGATTGTAACCATGGCAATGTAACGATATACGACAGGATGAATGTATAGCTAATGTTTTCCCATGTAAACTTTCACATAATTCACAATAAGACAGTTAAAAAAGGGGGAGGGGGGAACAAGCAAACAAAAATGAGAGGATTCATCATCCGCATATTCACACTAAATAAAATGAAACAGAGTGTTCTTAAGGCAGAAAGATCACAGAAATCTGGAGATGCAGGATAGGAAGACAAGCAATGACTTAGATAAATCTACAAATAAATCTAGATTATATCACTGTTGATGTCAAATGGATCCTAGCTGAAAGCAGAGAATACCAGAAAGATGTTTATCTGTGTCTTACTGACTACACAAAGGCATCTGGCTGTGTGGATCATTACAAATTATGAATAGCATTGTGAAGAATGGGTATTACAGAACACTTCATTGTGCTCATGTGGAACCTGTACATACACCAAGAGACAGTAATTTGAACACAGCAATGGGATACTATGTTTTATAAAATCAGAAAAGGTGCCAGGCGTATACCCTTTCACCATACTTACTCAATCTGTATGCTGAGCAAATAATTCAAGATACTGCACTGTAAGATGAAGAATGCAGCATCAGGATTGGAGGAAGAGTTGTTAACAACCTGTGATATGCAGGTTGCCACAACTTTGCTTGCTGAAAGTGAAGAGGACTACTTGAAGCACTTGCTGATGAAGCTCAAAGGTTAAAACCTTCTCTGTGGGTTGTTGTTGTTAAGTGCTGTTGAGTCAATTCTGACTCTTAGTGACCCTGTATAGGGTTTCCAAAGAGCAGCTGGTGAGTTTGAACTGTCGACCTTGGGGTTAGCAGTTTACACCTCAACATAAAGAAAACAGAAATCCTCAGAACTAGACCAATACGTAGTATCATGATAAACTAAGAAAACCTTTGAATTGTTAAGGATTTCAGTTTACTTTGATCCAGAATCAATATTCATGGAAGCAGCAGTCAAGAAACCAAATGATGTATCATTTGGGGCAAATCGACTGCAAAAGACCTCTTTGAATCTTAAAAAGCAAAGATGTCACTTTAAGGACTAAGGTGTGCCTGATGCCAAGACACAGTATTTGCAATTGCCTCAAATGCATAAGGAAGAGCCATCAAGGCAAGCAATCAAGTTTGTCCCTTCAGGACAATCCCTCTCCAAGACTAAAACTCAAAGGGATCTCATGAGCAGCCATGTAAGCTTGCTGGTGACCACGATGGTCTGCTGGTGAGTGGAAGTGGAGGAAAGGCAACAATGAAGATATGGGCTGAGTTCGACCATATTCCATAGACCTCTGCAGACCTGGAGATGAGAGAGAGAAGAAGGGCTGGTTGGTCTGAAATGTGGTGAGACCTGGGGACTTCTAGGCCACAGACAAGGACATAGCCACAGAGGTCTAGAGCTGAGAGTGCAGCGTCCAGTTGATATGAAGTGAGGGGAGACGCACAAGAACACCCAAACTTGCAGATAGCACCCATTTGACCTGGCTTCAAAAGTTGGATGATCAGAACTCCACGAAAAGAAGATAAAAATGTTTGATAAAGGAAACCAGTGTAAATTGCTACAATTTGATGAACTTGACCTTATGGATATAGTAGTTTAAAGTACCAACTGAGAGGGAAGGAGTCTTCATTCTATCCCCTCTGTATGCAGGGATGATAGGGACAGGCAACTTACACATTGGCTACCTAAAATGGGGGGCTATAAAAGCACGACGTGACTGGCTTACAGGTTTTCAGGTGGGAGTTTCGTTTCAGAGTGTGCGGGGTAAGGTAGAATCCCCAGTGAATAATTTTCATCTTGTCTAGACGGGTCTGGTGAAAAGAGATAGGGATTAGATTCTAATGATTCAGTAGTGAGTGACGGTTATCATGACTAACTGTGATTGTCACAAATGTAAAGATAGAAGTTTTGTAACATAAAGGAGGGAGTAGGTAATCTCATATTCCAGGAACAGAGGACCTTAGGACCATCAAAGGAGAAGAGCATGAGTGGAATGTGAGACCCTACTACGAGAAGCAGCAACACCAGAGAAGGAGACAGAGATGATGACATGGAGAGAGGGAGCAGCTGAGGACTCTAGACTCATGGAAAGATAAAGACTATGTGCTTGCGGCTAGAAAGCAGGCTTGCAGAATGTGCCCTTTGGTTGCTTAAATGATTATATATTCCTTAGTGTTTTGTATACTTTCACCCTGCCCATACACACACACACACAAAAAAAAAAAAAAAAAAAGAGAAGAGAGAATGAAGTAAATACTGTTGAATGATGACTGTAATCATTGCAACAAAACAATGAGTATAAAACCGATGTTCTCCCATGTAAACTACCACTCAATTCACAATAAAAACTTAAAAAAAAAAAAAAAAATGCACGTGGAAGCTAGACAGTGAATAAGGTAGACCAAAGAACTGATGCCTCTGAATTATGGTGTTAGTAAAGAATACTGAATATACCATGGGCGGGCAGAAGCAGGAAGGAATCTGTCTAGGAAGAAGTGCATCCTGAATGCTTCTCAGAAGTGAAGAGAGTGAGCCTTTGTCTCACTTACTTTGGACCAGTCTCTGAAGAAGGATATCATGCTTGGTAAAGTAGAAGGTCAGTGAAAAAGAAGATCCTCAGTGCAGTGGATTGGCACAGTGGCTGCCGCAATGGGCTCAAACAGAGCAATAACTGTGAGGATGGAGCACCACATAGTATTTCATTCTGTTGTACACGGGTTCACTAAGAGGCAGAGCTGACTCAACAGCACCTAACAACAACATAGTTGGACTGGAGTCTTTGGGCATTCAAATAGTTAACATACTGGTAACCAAATGTTTGGAGGTGTGAGATCACTCAGACGTACCTCAGAACAAAGGCCTGGTGGTCTACTTCTGGAAAAAATCAACCACTAAAAACCCTGTGGATGGGACCATCAAGTGAGAGAATCGGAGAGCGGGACCCTACCCAGAGAGGCACTGATGCCATGGATGGAGATCGAGATGATGACATGGACAGATGGAACGGCGGGGACACTGGACTCAGGGAGGGAGAGGGGCTGTGTGCTGATGGCCAGGGGGCAGGCCTGTGGGAGTGTACCCTTTGGTTATTTGATGATGCATGGAGGGGATTGTAATCATTGCAATGAAACAAAATACGATGGGATAAATGTAAAACTGATGTTCTCCCATGTAAACCTCACAATAAAAACTTAAAACAAAACAAAAAAACCCTATGGAGCATCGTTATATTCGGACACTCCTGAGGTTACCATGAGTCAGAGTTGACTTAACAGCAATTGATTCTGGTTTTCTATTATTGGAATGGACTCCTAGTATGGCACTGTAGGATAAGCACTAGACTGTGAACCACAAGGTTGGTGGTTCAAACCCACCAGCTGCTCCTCTGAAACCCTACACAGGATCATTATGAGTTGGAACTAAGTCAATGTCATTCAAAAACAGTAACAACAGTACTGGAATAGCCCATGTTTGCTGTTAAAAAATATATCAATAACATGTTTAGAACCACGGAAAATAAATCACCTCACTGATTTTAATTCAGATTTATCACACACAGCCTCTTTGCCTGGCCTCCAGCACACTTTATTATCTTGACTTGATTCTTTCTGGGTCTCTGTAAATTCTTTAATCTTCTCTGGGTCCTTTCCACACCATCTATGAAATCTGTTCAAGATAAAAATCCCAAGATTTCTGCCCTCTCCTTGTATAATCTTTCCCTCTAACATCAAATGCTAACCTTTGTGTTGTATTTGTCTTTTCAATCTGTATCTCTAGTTGTGTCTTCTGGGGGAAGCTTCAGCGGAAGTTTCCAACACTTCAGTCTCAACACACCCAAAACTAAGCCCAGTTAACTTCTCCCCAACATCAGCTGTCCTTTTCAGTTTCTTTAGCAGTCTCAAGGATACCCTTTTTCTCTCTTTACCTAGCCTGAAAAACACTGCAGTCAACTTGCAGAGCTAGAATGACCTCCCTCGAAAACGTTTCTCATATAAATCTGGATTCCAGTGGTTCCCAAGCAGGAGCCATTTTCAGACTTTGGATTTACTTATTCTAACACTGTACTTGATATACGTTTTAGTGATTCCAAAGTACAAGCGCAAATCAATTCATTTGGGAGCACAGTGTAACAACTTTCCTTTCTGCAGGGGAAATCAAAATACTGCTATAATTGATCAAGCAGACCCACGTGGTCTGGCCTGCACTATGCAGTACTGTTTGTCTCTAACAGAGCATCTATTTTTTGTTTGGGGCAATGCAAGCACTATAAATCAATGCTGGATTCAAATTATATTACAAATGGAACAGGAATGCTATTTAGGAGTCCTAGTGTAGCACTATAGAACACAGACTGGACTACTAACCATAAGGGTAGAGGTTCAAACCCACCAGTTGCTCCTCAGAAACACTACACAGATTGATATGAGTCGGAACCTACTCAATGGCACTTAACAACAACAGCCAAGCAGGGCCATCATGGTAGGTTCCGTGAAGTAAAAAAGATCAATATTGCATGTATTTTTACCTCCAAATAGCTAACAATGTAGCCAGGAATTTTAGAAAGCAAGAAGATGATCCAAATCCAAACCTAACCCACTACCGCTGACTCAATTCTGACTCATAGTGACCCAGAAAAAAGTGTAGGCCTGCCCCCGAGGGTGTCTGAGACTAAACTGTCACAGAAGCAGACTGCGCCTCCTTCTCCCACAAGTTGCTGGTGGTTCAAACCCTCACAAAAGAAGAAATACATGCCACTGACACCAATTTGAAAAGATGCTCAACATTACAAATAAAAGAAATGCACAGGAACAACAAAGATGCTTTTCTTGTCTCAGATTTGCCAAGTGGTCAGAATCCAATTTGGGCACAGCTATAGAAAACTAAACATTTCACATACTGCTGACAAATGTAACTTGATACCCCCTTACCACAAAGTAGAGTGCCGATATGAAAAATAATATTAAGTACTCAGACCAGTCTGCACAGTAATATTTTTTCTAAGAATTTATCTCAACAAGAGAATTAAACCAAATATATATACAGAACTTCACTATAGCTTGCTTGCTTTACTCCTTCCTCACTTCCTTCCCAGCAAATAAGCAGCAATAACCCACAACCTGAAAGTCCATCAACAGGAGATTAGATAAGCACAGGTATGGACAGTCTATGGAACTATTAATAGGATACAGATCCAACTATATTTAACAAGGAGGACATTCACACATACTGTAAGGCCAATATTGGGAAGCATGGCTCCATCAACACATATATAGCGACAACACTAGCTGGCATTTACTGAGGAACTGTGCTACACACTCTTATTTAATCCCCACACCAAAGCTTCAAAGAAGAAACTCTAAAGCTTCCATTTCGTAGAGGAGAAAACGGCAGTGAAGGAGGTTGGTCAGCTTGTTCAGTATCTCACAGTAGCAAACCCAGGCAGCCTGATGCCCCAGCTCACCGCCTAACCGTGTGTGATGCACAGTTACCAGTTTAAGATGTGTGTGTGTTTTCAAAAAACTGCATCAATGATTGGTCAGTCTTGAACCAACTATTTGATTATCAAATTGCCATTTCTCCAAATGGTTGCTTCTAGGTAGGATTTGAAATTATTTTTATTTTCTTCTTTCCTTTTGATTCAGATTTCAATGAGCAGGTATATTTTATAATCCAAAAAAAAAAAAAAAAGTATTTTTTTAAGTAGTATCGAGTCTCAAAGTAAATGTAAAATACACACTTGAGTAAAGATCACATTATACTTTTTTAAACTATATAATACAAGAGAATATTTTCCTTAATTCCCCAAGTAGAAATATACCAACTTTGTATAAAAGTAGCTGCCTAGCTGTAAAGATTGTTTGAAACAAAAGGCCTCATTGACTTAAACACATGGACTTTTCTCCAGTTCCTATTGAGAAGCCAGCCGAAGGCACCATGCACTATGGGGCCTGCTTAGAGCAGAAGAAGCTGTAGGGGTCAGTTTGCCCCAGGGCCTCTTGGTACCATAGAAATAGGACCCAAAGGTACACAATCAGTGTAATCAAGAGATAGGCCTGGAAGCCAACACTCTTGAAATAACATGACACCATGCCATCTGAAGGCCTCTTTTCTTCATTTCATGAGCCTAGCAAACACTGACGTTATAGGCAGTGTTAGACTCTCATCATCAGAAATCACATTGGTCTTGCCACCACTTAATAACCATCTAACAGACTACCACCAAGAGTACCAATATTACTTGGATTCTGCTTGGAGCAATGTCAACGATGTGGGATAGGAGAAGACCGCCTACCAAACCTTTTTAGTGGATGTTAACACAGTAAATAACAACTTCTTATTGGTTTTAACACAGCCAGGTGACAGTCTCAAAAAGGACTAACTCTTCACTTGTGCCTGCTTTCAGCTGCTCTGAACTCACTGGACCACAGTGTATTTTCAGACTGGGTTGCCTAAAAGGCAGGACCCTCTTTCCCACAATCTGTATATTCCTCTTCTTCTTCCCGTCCCTGGCTAGTAAGCCCACCCAGAGGTGCCCTCTCCTTCGGGAATTCCTGTCCTCATATGGTGCTTCCGCCTGGTGTCCTCTCCTCAGGGGAGTCCCATCCCTGCAGACTCTCACCTCGGGGGATGCTCTCTCCTTGAAGGACTCCTGTCTATGAGACAAAGAAAGTGGTTTGGTCCTTTGACTTAGCTCCTGAAATAACCTAAAATCAAGATATCCACCTTTATATTCCAAAGTAGTGGCTCACCTGGGAGCCATCAAGGCAAGTGGTCAGGTCCCCTCAAGGCAAACCCCCTTCCAAGACTAAAACTTAAGGGGAATACACGAGCAGGCATGCGGTCTTGCTGCTGACCAAGTTGGTCACCAATAAAGGGAAGTAGAGGAAAAATAGTAATGAAGTTGTGAGCTAAGTCCAACCAATTCAATAGACTCCTGTTAACCTGGACTGAGACCTGGTTGGCCAGCAGTATGATGAAACCTGGGGACTCCTGGGCCCAGGGTCAGGGAGTGGTTGATTTTGCAGTCCAGGTGTGGAGGATCCTTGGACCATCAGGGGAGAAGAGCGGAGTGCGGCACCCTATCCAAATAAGCAGTGACGCCAGGGATGGAGGCAGAGATGATGATGTGGAGAGGTGGAGTGGCTGGGGACTCTAGACTCTGGGAGGGAGAGGTACTGTGTTCTGGTAGCCGGGGAGCAGGCTTGTGGGGTATATCCTTTGGTTGTTTGATGATGCATGGCAGGGATTGTAATCAATGCAAGGGAACAAAACGCAATCAGATGAATGTAAAGATAACGTAAACTATCACATAATTCACAATAAAACATTTTAAAAAAAGAACATCCACAAAATCAATATGTACTTAAGATAGAAAAACAAAACAAAAACAAAGTAGTGAGGCAAGCAGGGGCTACACAGACCTCACACCTGACAAGGAACTTCAGACAGAGAGGGGGACCTAATGCAGTCATGCAGAACCTTTGTTTTGGATTGATTATAACTATGCATAAAGGGTCAAGTCATGCATATTCACTGAGGTCTCAATGACTACGGGACCAACACCACAGAGCACTCTCTTTGGGGGCCTCTTGGATTGGTGAGAAAATCCATGCTTGGCAAAGGGAGGGAAATGGCGTGGAAAGTCCCCGGGGACAATGGGAGCCTGGTGCCAAGTACTCTCCCTGTCAAGCAACTTGCCTGATGTGTTTCTTGCCTCCTTTCTGGTCATAATAAATGGGTGATGGTGGTGGTGTGCCATGGATTCATAGAGACCCTGTATAGGGTTTCTGAGGCTTTAATCTTTACGGGAGCAGAAAGCCTCATCTTTCTCCCATGAAACAGCTGGTAGTTTCAAACTTCTGACCTTCAGGTTAACAGCCCGATTCGTAACTACCACACTACCAAAGATCCTAATAAATGGGTAACTGTAAGTATTGATAAAGAAATCCTGGTGGTGTTGTAGGATAAGCACTGGACTACAACCACAAAATCTGAATTTCAAACCCACCAGCTGCTCCGTAGGAGAAAGGTAAGACTTTCTGCTTCTGAAAAGATTTCCAGCCTCTGAAACCCTCTCTACAGGGTCAGTATGGGTCAGAACCAACTTGATGGAGGTGGGGGCTAGGTAAGTATCAGTAGCACTTTCCATCAGTTCTGTGAGTCATTCAGGTGAATTCTCGAACCTCCTGGGAGCAGTGAGAACCAGCACAGAGGCCAGTGTTTGCCTATTTGGCAGCAGCTGGAACAACAAAGTCCTAACCTGTGGAGACCCAACACTGGTGTCAGGTTCAGAGAGAGCCAGAGCCATTGGGTGGCTGGAGTCAGTAATGAAGTGGGAAAGAAGGGTGATGCGCTATCTTCTCATTGTGGAAATGAACCTTGTGTCGGCTAGTATTACACTGCCACACTCTGTTCTGCATGCATCAGGGTGCTGGGGCGGCAGACTTCCAACCCTTGTAATTCTCTGACCAGTGGAATCCAGGTCTGCTCTAGTCCCCAAATCTCTCATAGGCTGGCCCAAAGGCCTGGAAATCAAGTGTAAGTTGTAAGGCGGTGGAAATAAGAAACCCACAATAGCCTTTGCCTAAATGAGCTCTCCAATTCACCTTAATGGGAGCTTGTCCCATCATTATCATGCATATGTGGTACGTGGGAGCAAAATACCAGAAATGAAGGCTTTAGATGTGACTGCAGGTCATGTGGTTTCAGCTGAGATATCTAAAAGCAAGCAGTGGTTCAACTTACAGGCTTCTTGGGCACTGGAAGGTAGACTTATTTCTGTGACTGTAACCACTTTCCCCTTCTGTCGGGACAGTCAGCCAGAACAGGAGACTGGGCATGACTATGAGCCACAGAGCAACCAGGTTCCAATCAGTCCCAAGGGCACAGCACCAGTCAATAGTACCAGTAGCAACTGACACGGAGTCAAGCCCATTCATGGCAACCCCATGTGTGTCAGAGTAGAATTGTGCACCACCAAGTTTTCAAGGCTGATTTTTTAGTCACCAAGTTTTTCTTCTGAGACACCTCTGGGTGGACTCAAACCTCTAACCATTTGCACCATCCAGAGACCCCAATAAGTAGAATAAACAAACAATTAAACAAAAGAGCCTCTGCCATTGAATCAGTTCTGAATGACTTATAGGACAGAGTAGAACTGTTTCCTAGGGTTCCCAAGGCTGTTCCAGTGGCTTTTTATCACCAAAACTGTAATCTTTCCAAGGCTGTAATCTTCATGGAAGTATTGCCACCCACACCTTGCTCCTGCAGAGTGGTTGGGGAATAGTTGCTGGGTTAGAGCCACTGACCTTTAACCTCTGCACCAGCAAGGCTCCTCAGAAGTAGACAAACTGTTGTTTAGTGCCATTGAGTTGGTTCTGACTCATAGCGGCCCTGTAAAGGGTTTCATAGGAGCAGCTAGTAAGTTTGAACTGCCAACCTTATTGTTTACTAATCTTACAGTGTCACACAAGAAAAGTCCCTAATTTTATCCTTCTTCATTATGCACTGAAGACTAAAGAAAGGCCTACAAAGGGATTAGACTCATGTGGCTTTGACACCAGCTTCTGATATTTTCTATATCCACAAGAGGGTGTCGAGTTAGTTGAAGGTAAATCCTGTGAGAATGAAGATTCAGGAAGAATAACTGACCCTTTATTCTATACACTATTCTTTTCCTGAGTTTTGGTGATAAAAAAGCCAGTGGAACTGCCACAGATCCAAAGACCAAGAAGGAAACCAACAAAGCTGGCTTTAGGAATCATCTTATTTCAGAGTTAAGGAGAAACAGGAACCACTGACAAAATCACTCTTTCATGAAGCAGAATATGTACATGTCAGTGAGAGGAAACCCAAGGGCCACACTGAGCAAGCTGAGAGACGAGAATAGATACCTGAGGAGAAAAGCTGCAATGGCCATGGTTCGAAAGATATGAAAGATGAGACAAGAGAAAAAAGAGGAGCAGGACACCTCCTTTTAGCCGCCTCCTTTAAAACTACAGAAAAGCATCAGTTACAGCAGTAACTGAGACACTCCATCCTAGAGGCCTAGGGCAGCTTGGTTATATTGAATGTGGAGAAATGTGAGGATGTAAAAACAGCAGCACACACCCACCATCATGAAGAGAGTTTCTGAGTAACCCAGATAATGCAGGGACGCTGGGGAGACATATGCCCTGAGGAAACTTTCAGTCTCAGGACTTCACAGGAAGAGAGGAAATACAGCCCAGCCATAGCAGCCCAGGCCCGAGCCTGATCCAACACTGCACTGGCAGAAGGGTACCTCAGCACAGAAACACCTCCCTGAATATTTCCTCCCCACTTTCATGCTCTCTGTCTGCATTCACCACCCTAGATACTGCCAAGGTTGTGCTTGTTTTGGTCGGAACAGCATCTGAAATATGCTGTAGTTTCTTAGTCGAGATAGTATAGGGGCTGAGAGGTTGCCATGGACTGACAGAGTTCCTGCCATTCATTACCCTTTCATCTCAATACAGAAGTTGGTATCTCTGCTTTTGAGAGATTCACATTGCCACTGATTAGCCTAACAAAAAGGACAAGTGTGGATTATTTGAATCATTCCTTCTATTCAGTAACTCCTTCATGATTGAATAATGGTACATATCTGGCGTATATTCAAGAAGCTGGATTATAGGAAGAACACGGCATCCGGATCAGAAGAGGACTCCTCAACAACCTGTGATATGCAGATGACAACTTTGATGGCTGAAAGCAAAGACTTGACACACTTTCTACTGAAAAACAAAGCCTTCAGAGTGGATTACACTTTAACATAAAACAAATATCCTTACAATTGGACCAATATGCAGTATTCTTCAAAAGTGTCAAGAACATGAAAGTCACTGAAAGACTAAGGAACTGTCCCAGATTAAAGCATACTAGGAACATAACTCAGCTGGAATCTGGGTGTTAGCAGAACAACTGGTGAAATTTTAAAAAGGTCTACAAATTGGTTAATAGAATTGCGGCGGTGGTGTTATTTAGTGCCGCTGAATTGGTTCCAACTCATAGAGACCCTACATACAACAGAAAGGAACACTGCTGGTCTTCTGCTAACTTCACAATCATTGCTAGACTCGAGCAATAGAATGGAGCAACATAAATGTCCTGGTTTCAATAAATGTACCAAGGCTATATGCAATATGTCAACATGTGAGGCAAACACTGGAAAAACTCTATGTACCAGTTTTGCACCATATTTGCAAATCTAAATTATTTTAAAACAACCACAAATTTTTTTTTAAGATTTCATTCCAGAACAGATAAACTTTGATACATACACACAATAGAATACTATGCAATGTTGAAAAATAACAATGAAGCTACAAACCACCTCATAACATGGATGAACCGGGAAGACATTGTGCTGAGTGGAATCATCAGAAAAGAACAAATACTGTATGAGACCACAAGCACAAAAAGTCAAGGAAAGGTTTTCACACTAATAGAAACATTCTTTAAAAGTTACCAGGAGTGGGAGGGATGGGTAATTCACCGGCTAGAGCCACTCCTCGGAAATCCTATACAGGGTGTTGGAACCGACTCAACGGCACTTAACAACAACAACATATGTATCCTACAACTATGTTAAAAGATGTTTAACATCTTATACTAACTCATGAAAATGTTAAGTAAGAAAATATTAAGTGGGGAGAATAAAGTGAAATACAAAAAAATGTTATCAATTGTGTAATATGTCCATTAATGTACACAAAAAACACAATATGAATCAAGAAGAAATGAAAAGTGAGTTTTATTTTCATCCTTATAATTTTCTCTATCTTCAAAAAGTTTTCTAGCATAGGAAAAAAAGTTTCACTGGTTTGTGTTCTGCTTTGTTTTTAAAGGTACACACACACATACATATATCCCTAATGCAATTAACCAGGTCTTTTCCCCTTTCCAGAATTTTTCTGTATCTTTTACATTTCATTCTTCCTCATCTGCAGGTTTATGATTCATTCAGCAATAGTTTCTCATTGCTGATTTTAAATTATCACCCTTACAATATGGGCCCTTAGGAAATACCGTGTCCTCCAGATGGGTGTGACTATACACACAAAGCAGTCAGATAATAAAGATATAATTTTTAAACCCCACAGGATGAGATTTTTTAAATAATAAAACAAACGGATTTATTTAAAGGAATTTGATACCAGTGTGCATTGTTTGTGAATACACTTCAACTAGACTTTTAGGTCAGGGGCCTTCCACACATTGCCCGGTTGCTGGCACTGTGTTTGGAGAACAGTGTACACCGGAAAATCAGATGCATTCTGCAGGTGGAGAATACCATTCCACCCACATTTCTCGGGTGTCCCTGCCTTCCATCTACTATCTAAACTGTACTTGTCTTAGTTAAAGGCCTGGAAACTCAGCCGACCAGAGAAGAGCAAGAGCATTATCCTGCAAGTTCGCTCCAGTCAAACCTTTTGTGAGATGCCCTCTCAGCTCCCTGGACAGCCAGGTGGTACCCTGAATCACAGGTTGCAGGAAGCCTGTCCTTCAAAAAAAAAAACACCACGCCCTTCACTCTGCTCAGCCTACTCTCCCACCCACACTCACAACCTCCTTCCTCAAAGCTCGAAAGCCCCCACGACCCTATTCCTGACTCCCCCAGCCCGATTTCGACCTCACCATCCTTCTTCCTATTGTTAAACTCTCAGCCTTAAGTTCCTTCCTCACACCTACGATCACCAGTCCCCACACCTTCACTTTCCCACTCCCCTATGAAACTCATGTTTACCCCACTCCCATCCCATTCCCACCTCACTTCCCCATTCCCTGGACTGCCACCACCAGCGGGAGCCATGTAAGGAAGGCGGCGGCTGTGAGGGGTCCCGCCGCAGCCCGCCGGCTAGAGCTCAACAAGCCTCACTGACCTCAGGACCGCGCCGCAAAGACACAGGGATCAGGGGCTCCTCTTCACCCCCTCCTTCCTCCTTCCCCTCCCCCCACTCACCGAACAGGGCGGCGAGCACGTCTACGGGGGCGGGCTGGGAAGCCGGTAGGATCGGGAGGCGGAGCCAGAGGACGCTCGAGACGCGGGCTGACCGGGCCTGCGGTCGAGGAGGCGGGGCTTCTCCGCGCTTTCACTCGGAATGAGGGCGGGATTTACTGGGAGTGCCCCAGCCGCGGTGGCAAGTCCGGAGGAGCAGGCCTAGCTGGGTTAGGCTTTGACACCTAGCCAGGGGCAGGCCAGGCCTCGCTGGACTGTCATTATGAATGGGGCAGGACCTAGCTGGGCTGTCTCTTTGAGCAGGGACAGACAGAGAAGGAACAGAGACTGGACGATGGCCCGTCACTTTTCCCACTTTCCCATCCCTTAAGGACCAAGATTCAAATGTCTGGTCATTTTCAAATATAAAACTAATTCATTTTAAACCCCTTCTAAGACTGAAACTCTGCTATTCATAAGGTTTTCAGTGACTAAATATTCAGAAGCAGTTAAATATTCAGAAGCAGTTCGTCACTCCTTCTTCCTAGTCTGTCTTGGTCTAGAAGCTCATCTGAAACCTGTCCACCATGGGTGACCCTGCTGGTATTTAAAATATACCTGTGGCATAGTTTTCAGAATCACAGCACATCATTGCTGATGTCCAATGGATCTTGGCTGAAATCAGAGAATATCAGAAAGATGTTTACCTGTGCTTTATTGACTATGCTAAGGCTTTCGATTGTGTGGATCATGACAAGCTATGGACAACACTGCGAAGTATGAGTATTCCAGAACTCTTAATTGTGCTCATGAGGAATCTGTACCTGGACCAAGAGGCATTTGTTCCAACAGAACATGGGAACACTGAATGGTTTAAAATTAAGAAAGGTGTGCAACAAGGTTGTATTCTTTCACCTGTATGCTGAGCAAATAATCCAAGAAGCTGGATTATATGAAGGAAAATGTGCCATCAGGATTGGAGGAAGACTCTTTAACAACCTGCGATATGCAGATGATTCAACCTTGCTTGCTGAAAGTGAAGAGGACTTACTGATGAAGATCAAAGAGCACAGTCTTCGTTATAGAATACATCTCAATGTAAAGAAAACAAAAATCCTCACCCCTGGACCAATAAACAACATTCTTATCAACGGAGAAAAGATTAAAGTTGTTAAACCATCAACACTCATGGAAGCAGCAATCAAGAAATCAAACGCCATACTGCATTAGGCAAATCTGCTTCACAAGACCTTTTTAAAGTGTTGAAGAGCAAAGATGTCAGCTTGAGGACTAAGGTGCGCCTGACCCAAGCCATGGTATTTTCAATAAACTTATATGCATGCGAAAGCTGGACAGTGAATAAGGAAGACCACAGAAGAATTGAAGCTTTTGAGTTGTGGTGTTGGAGGAGAATATTGAAAGTGCCATGGGCTGCCAAAAGAACCAATAGATCAGTTTTGGAAGAAGTGCAGCAACGGTGCTCCTTGGAGGCCAGGATGGCCAAACTTCATCTCTCATACTTGAGACATATTGTCAGGAAAGACCAGTCGCTGAAGAAAGATACCATGTTTGGTAAGATGGAATGTCAGATAAAGAGAGGAAGACCCCCAACAAGATGGATTGACCAAGTGGCAGTATCGATGGACTCAAGTGTGGCAACAGCAGTGTGGTTGGCCCAGGATCAGGCAGTGTTTCGTTCTGCTGTGCATAAGGTCGCTATGAGTCGGATCCAACTCCATGGCACTTAATAACAACATGGGTGTCTTCTAGTGGCCTATGGAGCTCCTGATGTGGCGCTGTAGGCTCAGCACTGGACTGTCAACCACAAGATCAGCAGTTCAAACTCACCAGCTGCTCTTCAGAAACCCTACACTGGGTCACTATGAGTCAAAACCAACTTGACAGCACTTAACAACAACATGGGTATCTCAGCTTCACCTCCCTTAAATCTCTGAACTTCACTTCTGCCTGTCCATATTGGTCTCCATGCTCTTCCTAGAACTCATCAGACACTCTGCCGCCTCCCATCGCAGCTGCTTTCTCTATACCTGCAGGACTCTTCCCAGGTTTCTGCTCAGTTTGTTCCCTCATCTCCCTCAAGTCATTGATCAAACCCCATTTCAGTGAGCCCCTTTCTGAATCTACTTGCTCTCTGAGATCCTCCCTTCTTGACTCGTCTGTCAGTTTGTCACAGAGTGGAGGCTTGTGTTTTGCTGTGGTTCTAGAAACTATGCCACTGGTATTTTAAATACCAGCAGGATCACCTGTGGCAGGCGGGTTTCAGCAGAACTTCCAGACTATGACAGACTAGGAAGAAAAAGTGACCATTTCTGAATAGTTAGCCACTGAAAACCTTACAAATAGCAGAACATTGTCAGCTATAGTGCCAGAAGATGAGACAATCAAGACTGGGGAAGAGCTCAAAGCATCATGACCTGAAGGGAGTAAAGCTTTTGAGACCTTCATTTGCTGATGGAACACAACTCAAAACAAGAAGAAATAGCTACAAACATCCATTAATAATCAGAATGCGGACTTTACAAAGTATGAATCTAGAAAAGTTGGAAGCTGTCAAAAATAAAATGGAACATATAAAGATTGATATCCTAGGCATTGTTGTAGTTATTGTTGTTAAGTGCTGTCAAGTGTATAGGATTTCCAAGGAGCACCTGGTGGGCTTGAACCACAAACCTTGACATTAGCAATCAAGTGCTTATCCTACAGCACCAAAAGAGGACTATTAGTGAACTGAAATGGACTGGTATTAGCTCTTTTGAATCAGACCATCATATGGTTTAGTATGCTGGGAGCCACAGATTCAAAAGGAATGATATCATATTCACACCAAAAATAACATTTCAAAATCTATCTTTAAGTACAATGCTGTCTGCAATAAAATAATATCCATATGCTAACAAAAATGATAGCTAATACATCTATTATTCAAATGTACACACCAACCACTAAAATCAGTGATGATAAAATAGAAGAATTCTACAGGTGTAGCACTGTAGGATAAGCACTGGACTGCAACATCTGTTTGAATTGCAAGATTGGCAATTCAAACCCACCAGTAGCTCTTTGGAAACCCTATACAGAGTCACTATGAGTCAGAACTGATACCATGGCACTTACCAACAATAACAACTAAGTTCTTCAGTATGAAATTGGTCAAACATGCAAGCAAAATGCATTGATAATTACTGGTGATAGGAATACAGAAGTTGGAAACAGCAATGATCAGTCGTTGGGAAATATGGCCTTGGTAAGAGAAATGATGCTAGAGTTCCCATGATAGATTTTTGCAAGACCAATGGCTTATTCATTTCTTCCAGTTGCTTTGTTGTTGTTAGGTGCCATCAAGTTGGAACCGACTCATAGCGACCCCATGAACAATGTTCGATCCTGGGCCAACCTCACTACCGCCGCCACACTCGATGCCATAAATGATGGCACCTGGCCAATCCATCTCATTGGGGGTCTTCCTCTTTTTCTCTGACCCTCCATCTTATCCAGCATGACATCCTTTTCCAGCAACTGTTCCCTCCTGACAAAATGTCCAAAGTATGAGAGACGAAGCTTAGCCATCCTGGCCTCCAAGGAGCACTCTGACTGCACTTCTTCCAAAATAGATCTATTGGTTCTTTTGGCAGTCCATGGCACTTTTAGTATTCTCCTCCAACACCACAATTCAAAGGCATCAATTCTTCTATGATCTTCCTTATTCACCATCCAGCTTTCACATCCATATGAGGTTATTGAAAATACCATGGTTTTGGTCAGGCGTACCTACCTTAAGGCCTCAAGGTGATATCTTTGCTCTTCAACACTTTAAAAAGTTCCTGTGCAGCAGATTTGCCTAATGCAATATGTCGTCTGATCTCTTGACTGCTGCTTCTGCAAATGTTGATAGTTGATCCAAGAAGAATGAAGTCCTTGACAACTTTGTTGCTTTAGCTTCTCTATATTCATGAGCAATATTCAGTCTCTTCTGACATATACTTCAGTCTTTTCTTTCTTTCCTGTCTTTTTAATGACCTTTCCTCTCTTCATGTGTTATGTTCTTGATGTCATCCCACAACTCTTCTGGTCTTTGGTCATTAGTGTCTTAATGAATCAAATCTGTTTGTGAGATGGTATCTAAATTCAGGTGTGATATACTTAAGGTCATGTTTTGATTCTTGTGGACTTGTTTTTAATTTTTTTGAGCAAGGGATGGTCTGCTCCACAATCAGTTCCAAGCTTTGCTTTGGCTGATGGTACTGACCTTCTCCAGTGTCTCTTTCCACAAATGTAGTCCGTTTTATTCCTGTGTATTTCATTTGGTGAGGTCCATATGTATAATCACCCTTTATGTTGTTGAAAAAAGTGTTTGCAATGAGTAAGTCATTGGTCTTGCAAAAATCTATCATGGGATCTCCAGCATCGTTTGTATCACCAAGGCTATATTTCCCAACAACTGATCCTTCCACTGCTTCCAACTTTTGTATTCCTATCACCAGTAATTATCAAATGCATTTTGCTTGCATATTTGACCAATTTCATACTGGAGACCTTAGTTGTTATTGTTGGTAAGTGAACTCAGCACAAGAAGTCATGCAGAAAAAAGGAAGCGGCAGCACCACCAAAAACTAACATTAGGACAGCAATTAATTCATGTTTTTGTTTTTGTCGTTAGGTGTCATCAAGTCGGTACCAACTCATAGTGACCTTCACTACTGTTGCCACGCTTGAGTCCATCGATGCTGCCACTTGGCCAGTCCATCTTGTTGGGGGTCTTCCTCTCTTTATCTAACATTCCACCTTACCAAACATGGTATCTTTCTTCAGCGACTGGTCCTTCCTGACAATATGTCTCAAGTATGAGAGATGAAGTTTGGCCATCCTGGCCTCCAAGGAACACTGGCTGCACTTCTTCCAAAACTGATCTATTGGTTCTTTTGGCAGCCCATGGCACTTTCAATATTCTCCTCAAACTCTGTTACACAAAAGCATCAATTCTTCTACAGTCTTCCTTATTCACTGTCCAGCTTTCACATGCATATAAGTTTATTGAAAATACCATGGCTTGGGTCAGGCGCACC
>NW_006408642.1:4502661-4505268 GCF_000296735.1 Chrysochloris asiatica
GTATGCTTGCAGCTGTTTCTGTATTACCTTTAGTAAACTTTACTTGCATGGGATATCAAAGAGATTGTCTGATGATTCCCACATTCTGTTGGGTCACCTCTCTTTGGAATGGGAACAAATACGGATCTTTTCCAATCAGTCGGCCAGATAGTTGTCTTCCAAATTTCTTGGGAGAGATGAGTGAGTGCCTCCTGTGCCGCATCACTCTCTTGAAAGATTTCAATTTTTATTCCATCACTTCCTGGTGCCTTGTTCTTTGCCAATTCCTTCAATGCACCTTGGACTTCCTCCCAAAGTGTCATTGGCTCTTGGTCATATGCTACCTCTTGAAACAGTTGAACATTAACCATTTCCCTTTGGTACAGTGACTCTGTATATTCCTTCCATCTTCTCGTGATACTTTCTGCATCATTCAATAATTTGCCCAGAGATTTTTCAATAAATGAAAGTCGAGGCTTGCATTTTTATTTCAGTTCCCCCAACTTGAGAAATGCTGAGCATGTTCTTCCTATTTGGTTTTCTGAATCCAGATCTTTGCACATTTTGTTGTCATATTTGGCTTTGTTTTCTTGAGCTGATGACATTTTCTGTTCAGCTCTTATACTTCCTCATTTCTTCCATTTGCTTTAGCATCTCTAAACTGGAGAGCAAATTTCAGTGTCTCTTCTGACATCCATTTTGACCTTTTCCTTCTTTCTTGTCTTCTCAATGACTGTTTTCTTCTTCATGTATCATGTTCTTGTTGTCATCCCACAACTCTTCTGGTCTTCTGTCTTTAGTTTTTAATGTATCAAAACTGTTATTCAGATGATCTCTAAATTTAGGTGGGATATATTCAAGGTCATACCTATTGATAATTACAATGAATGTCAGTGGATTAAATGCACAGTAAAGAGATGGGAGTGGCAGAATGGATAAAAACCAGAGCCTTCAATATGCTGCCTACAAGAGACACAACCTACACACAAAGACAAAAACAGATTAAAAGTTAAAGGATGGGGGTGGGGAATCGAGCTAATTGCAATAAAAAACAAACAGGAGTGGCAATGTTAATCTCTGATAAAATAAACTTTAAGGCAAAAACCAATATAAGAGCTAAAGAAGGACACTATCTCATGATTTAAGGGTCAATTTAACAAGATGACATAGCTATAATCAATATTACACTCCCAATGAAAGAGTCCCAAGATATATAAATCAAGCCTTACTACAATTGAAGAAAAATAGATAAATCTACAATAATCATGGCAGATTTTAATATGCCACTATTGAAAAAGGATAGAACAACCAGAAAGAAACTTGACAAAGACAAGAGGAACTAAACAACACAATCAGCCAACTTGACCTCATAGATGTGTACAGATCATTCAACCCAAATGACACAATACAGATTCTTTTCCAGTGCACATGGAACATTCTCCAGAAAAGGCCATGTGTTAGGCCACAAAATTAGTCTCCATAAATTTACAAACATCAAAATGCTACAAAGCATCTTCTCAGACCAAAATGCTACAAAACCAGAAATCAACAATAGAAAGCCCAAGGAAATAAAGTTGAATACATGGAAACTGAATAACATTCTGCTGAAAAGCGACTGGGTGGTAGAAGAAATTACATGTGAACTTACAAAGTTCATAGAAATAAATGAGAATGAAAACACAACATACCAAAATCTTTGGGGCACAGCAAAAGCAATGCTGGGAGGATAATTTATTTCAATAAATGCACATATCCAAAAAGAAGAAAGAACCAGAATTAAAACATTAACACAACATCTCCAACAATTAGAAATGGACCAACAAAGTGAGCAACAGTTACCAGAAGAAAAGAAAACATAAAGATCACAGCAGAAATAAATGGGATAGAAAACAGAACAACTATAGAAAGGATCAACAGCACAATAAGTTGGTTCTTCGAAAGGATTAATAAAATTGACAAACCACTGGCAAACTTAACTAAAGAAAAGTAGGTGAAGACACATATAACATGCATAAGAACCACATAGGTGATATCACAATGGAAGCAATTGAAATAAAAAGGATACTAAGAGAATACTATGAAGAGTTGTGCTCCAATAAATTTGAAAACTTAGAAGAGATGGATACATTTTCAGAAAAACATGGCCTACCTAAAATTACAGAGTGAAGTAGAAAACTTGGACAGACCTATAACAAAAGAAGAAATAAAAATTCCCAACCAAAAAAAAAGTCCAGGTACAGATGGATTCACTGCTGAGTGCTGAATGCTAAACATTCAGGGAAGAGCTGTCACTAATTATTCCAAAATATAGAAAGGGATAGAAAACTACCTAATACATTTAACGAAGCAAGCATAATCCTCATACCAAAACCAGGAAGGACATCACTAAGAAAGAAAATTATAGACCAATATCCCACATGATCATTGATGCAAAAATTCTCAACAAAATCCTAGCCAATAGAATTCAGCAACAAAAAAATAATACATCATTACCAAGTGGGATGCATATCTGGGATATAAGGGTGGTTCAACATTAGAAAAACAATCAATGTAGTCCACCATATATTTTTTTTTAAAAAAGGAAAAGAACCACATGATCATATTGATTGATGCAAAACAGGCATTTGA
>NW_006408642.1:4509233-4513170 GCF_000296735.1 Chrysochloris asiatica
ATGGATGAACATTGAGGACATTATGCTGAGTGAAATTAGTCAGTCACAAAAGGACAAATATTACATAAGGCCATTATTGTAAAAGCTTAAGAAAAGATACTCATACTAAAAGGGCGGGAAAATTCTTTGTAGGTTTCCAGGGGTGGGAAGAAGGGGATAGCAGAGCATCGTGCTGGGGATAGACACAACATAGTTTGGGTTTTGGAGAGGGCAGTAGACACATGGAGGGGTAGGGGGATGGAAGAACAAGTTAGGGAAAGACTTAGGTAGATTTGCATGGGCTAAATGGGACAGAGGTAAATCGTGATGTATGCTCAAGCTTGGAACACTAGAGCTTTGTGATACAGGGATCAAGGCATAGTCTGAATGGGTAAAAGAGGGGAAATAATGTTAAGATGCTTGACTATCTTATGAATATTGGTTTCCCTTGCCTACAATTGTAAAATAGACACTTGAGTGGGATAAAAAGGAATATCGGGAATAATAATTACTGAAAGCTTGTAAGTCTGTCTTCAGCCTAAAACTCACTGGAATACCTAAAAGAAGTTCTAGAACTTACTCAGTGAAATACGCTTCTTGTGAAACCTTGGTAGTGTATAGGACCTTAGGTGGAAGACCAAACCCCATCCAGAACCTTCTGAGGTGGGACATTCCCATTTGAAAGGATAAGCAGACCAGCCTGGAGCAGCTAGAGGAACAGAAGGTATTTCTTGGAAGAAAGATAAACAGGAAAAATCAAAATCAAAAACAAAAACAGCAGTCTGAATGGCTACTACAAGGACAAGCAAGTTGTTCGCTGGAGAGCCATCAAGGCAAGCAATCAAGACCCTTCAGGACAATCTTCCTCAAAGACTGAAACTCAAAGAGATCACATGATCAGCCATGTAAGCTTTCTGGCAACCACATTAGTCTACTGGTGAGTGGAAGTGGGGGAAAGGAAACAATGAGTCTGATCACATTCCATAGACTCCTGTCACCTGGAGATGAGAGAGAGAAGAGGAAGTGCTGGTTGGTCTGAAGTATGGTGAGAGCTGGGGTCTCCGGAGCCCAGGGACAAGGACATAGCCACAGAGATCTAGAACTGAGAGTGGGGCATCCAGCTGTTTTGAAGTCAGGGGAGATGCACAAGAAGGCCCAAACTTGCAGAAAGTACCCATTTGACCTAGTTTTGATGGTTTGAAGATCAGAACTCGACTAAAAGAAGATTTTTTAAAAACATGATAAAGGGAAAATATGTAAATTGCTACAATTTGATGAACTTCACCTATACTTGTGGATGTAGTAGCTCAAAATATCAACTGAGAAGGAAGGATCTTCACCCTATCCCTTTTGAATGCAGGGATGATAAGGACGGGCAATGTACACACTGGCTACCTAAAATGGTGGGGTGGGGTGAGGGGGGCTATAAAGACACAAAGTGACTGGCTTACAAGTTTTTAAAAGGGAGGTTAGTTTCAGAGTGTGCGGGGAAAACAGAATCCCCACTGAACGGTTTTTATCTTGTCTAGACAGATTTGGTGAAAGGAGATGGGGATAAGATTCCTATGATTCAATACTGAGTAGTTGTTATCATGATTAATTGCGATTGTCACAACTGTAAAGGTAGAAGTTTTGTAACATAAAGAGGGGAGTAGTTAATCTTACATTCCAGGAACAAAGGACCCTAGGACCATCAAGGGAGAAGAGCATGAGCAGAATGTGGGACCCTATCCAGAAAAGCAGCAACACCAGAGATGGAGGCAGAGATGAGAATACGGAAAGATAGAGCAGCTGAAGACTCTAGACTCATGGAAAGAGAAAAGCTGTGTGCTGGTGGCCAAGAGGCAGATTTGCAGAATGTGGCCTTTGCTTGTTTAAATGATTATATATTCCTGAGTGTTTTGGTGTACACCCCCAACCCCCAACTCCTAACCCTCAAAACAGAGGGAATAGAAGCAAATACTGTTGAATGATGATACACGGGGGATTGTAATCATTGCAATGAAACAATGAGTGTAAAACTGATGTTCTTGCATGAAAACTACACTCAATCCACAAAAAAATTTAAAAAAAAATATGGACACTATCTTACATGCTGATCACAGGATTCATTATTAATGATGTGCTGAAGGTGATAGTGAGAATGATAAGAAAGATTAAGATGGAACTTTTTATATGAAATACGAAATAGATGGAGGGTGGTGATGAGGTGATGATGGTGAAGATATACCGTGGAGTTGATTCCAACTCACAGCGACCATGTATCGGGTAAACACTGGACTATAGTCACTCCTCGGAAACCCTATATAGGGTCACTATGAGTTGGAACAGACGCAACAGCAAGCATTAATATCACATGCAAGTAAAATTTTGCTGAAGATAATTAAAAAACTATTGCAGCAATATAGCAACAAGGAACTATAAGAAATTCAAGCAAAAGTCAGAAGAGGACATGGAAAAAGGGACACAAATGCTGATATGAGACAGATATTGGCTGAAAGCAGAGAATACATGAAAGATGTTGACGTATGTTTTTTGACTATGCAAAGACACTCAAACTGGATAACATTGCAAAGAATGGGTATGCCAGGGCACTCCATTGTGCTCATGCAGAAGCTGTACATGGAACAGTTTAAAATCAGGAAAGGTGTGTGTCACAGTTGTAGCCTTCCACCATACTTATTAAATGTGTATGCTGAGCAATTAATTCAAGAAGTTGGATTTTATACAGAAGAACGTGGCATCAGGATTGGAGGAAGGCTCATTAAAAACCTGCAATATGCAGATGACACAACTTTGCTTGCTGAAAGCGAAGAGGACTTGAAATATTGATGAAGATCAAAGACTACACCCTTCAATATGGATTTCACCTCAATGTAAAGAAAACAAAAATCAACACAACTGGATCAATAAATGGTATCATTATAAATGGAGAAAAGATTGAAGTTGTCAAAGACTTCAATTTGCTTAGACCTGCAATCAGTGATCATGAAGGCAGCAGTCAAGGAATCAAATGAATTATTGTGTTAGGCTAATCTGCTACAAAAGACCTCTTTAAAGTGTTCAAGAGGGAAGATAACAGCTTCAGGACTAAGGGGCACATGACCAAAGACATGGTATTTTCAGTCACCTCATATGCTTGTCAAAGTTGGACAATGAGTAAGGAATATTGTAGAAGAATCTATGCATTTGAATTACAGTGTTGGAGAAGAATATTCAAAGTACCATGGACTGCCAGAAAAACAAACACATCTGTATTGGAAGAAATGCAACTGGAATGCTCCTTAGAGGCATAGATGGTGATAGTTTGTGTCTCAGACTCTGGACATATTATCAGGAGGGATGGGTACCTGGAGAAGGATATCATGCTTGGAACTTTTTCACAACACTTAAGTGCAGGAATCTTTGTCGGTTTTTCCACTGACACATTCCTAGTACTTAGAATGGTGTTATGTCCATGGGGGCAACCAATAACTGTTAATGGAAAGAAAAGAATAAATGAATTAATGCTTCCTCCCAGCATAGTGGTTACGAGTCGGGCTGTTAATCACAAGTTCAGCATTTGAAATTACCAGCTGCTCTGTGGGAGAAAGATGAGGCTTTCTGCTCCCCTAAAGATTTACAGCCTTGGAAACCCTATACATGGTCGCTGTGAGTTGGAAACAACTCCATGGCATATCATCACCACCATCACCTCATCACCACCCTCCATCTATTGAACTCAGGCCAGTCTGAAACCTAGCATCCTACAATGAAGAAGATGCCTTTCCCTTAGTGGGGAAGGTGACTAAAGGAAAGAAGTAAATGCCTAATCACTTGGTAAAAGCTTTTTGTCCCACTTTCTAGACCCTTGATGCTCTATCATAGTAGGTATCCAACTGTTGGCTTTTTTTTTTTTTTAACTTTTGAAGTAATTTTATTTATTTATTAAGTTTTTATTGTGAACTGAGTGACAGTT
>NW_006408642.1:4513415-4514721 GCF_000296735.1 Chrysochloris asiatica
TCCCTCTCTTTCCATGAGTCCAAGGACCTCAGTTGCTCCCTCTCTCCATGTCCTCATCTCTGCCTCCATATCTGGTGTCGCTGTTTCTCTGAATAGGGTTCTTCATTCCCCAATGGATGGCATTTTTATAGGGCACATTTCAAGGTTTTCTATCTTCTTACCCCCATCTCTGCCTATCACAATTCTTGGCAATCTCCTTTCACTCCTGCTATCCTCTTATTGCTTGGCAGGCTACCACTAGAGTTGTGTCCATCCAGGCTATAGACTGTCTACCTTTCGCAAAATCCATTTACCCATTGTTGTTGTTGTTAGGCACCATCAAGTCAGTACCGACTCATAGCGACCTTATGCACAACAGAATATGCCTGGTCCTGGGCCAACCTCACAATTGTTGCCACACTTGAGCCCATTGATGCTGCCACTTTGCCAATCCATCCCTTCCTCTTTTTCTCTGACCCTCCACCTTACCAAACATGATATCCTTCTCAGCCAAACCAAACCAGTATCGGGACCTGTACTCTTCTGTTTCCCTTCCATTCTTTGTGATTTGAGTGAAAGTTTACAAAGCAATTTGGTTTTCTATTCAACAATTCATATACATTTTGTTTTGTGATTTGCATGGTTCTTAGTGGTCTGGCTCTTATGTAATTTGGCAATCATGCAATGACTTAATCACTCCTATGATGTGATCTGATGTGATCAGCCAATCAGTCATAATGGAATTAGGTTGGGATGCAACATCCTTAGTCAACTCACAACACTTATCAATGTATGGTAAGTTTCCCTGGGGTATAGTCTGCATGACCTTTTATCTTACAAGAGACAAAGGAGAGAGAAACCAGCAGAGAGGGAGAGATCTCAATACCACCAAGAAAGAAGAGGCACATCAGAGCTTGCTCTTTGACCTGGGATCCCTGCACTGAGAACTTAATAGACTTGGGATAAAATTGGTGACAAGAAACATGGCAATCGCCAAGCCCATACATGTTGAAATGTGGCAAGGACCTACTCCCAGAGCCTACACAGAGAAAAAAATCTTACTCTAGAGTTGGCGCTCTGATTTTGAACTTCCAGCCTCCTAAACTGTGAGATAATAAACTTGTCAAAGTCATCCACTTGTGGTGTTTCTGTTACAGCAGCACTAGAGACCTAAGACACGTGTTGTTGTTGTTAGGTGTCATCGAGTCGGTACCGACTCATAGCAACCGTATGCACAGCAGAATGAAACACTGTCTGATCCTGGGACAACCTCACTATTATTGCCACACTTGAGCCCATTGATGCTGCCACTTTGCCAATCCATCTC
>NW_006408642.1:4516602-4517545 GCF_000296735.1 Chrysochloris asiatica
ATCCCACAACTCTTCTGGTCTTCCGTCTTTAATGTTTAATGTATCAAATCTGTTCTTCAGATGATCTCTAAATTCAGCTGGGATATATTCAAGGTCATAATTTGGCTCTCATGGACTTGTTTCCATTTTCTTCAGCTTCAGTTTGAATTTACATATGAGCAATGATGGTCTGGTCCACAGTCTGCCCCTGGCCTTGTTTTGGCTGATGATATGAAGCTTTGCCACCATCTCTTTCTGCAGATGTAGTCAATTTGACTTCTGTGTATTCTAGAGCCAGAGAAGCCAGGTAGGTAGGGTACGCTCTGGTGAGAGGGGAGGGGGAATCTCATGAAGGAAGAGCTCACAGAGTAAATCCAAAGATCGGGATATAATATAAGATTCAGGATTGTAGTCTCCGGATCTCACCTGTGTGAAAAAATCACCAAGGAAAATACAGGCATCTTAGGAATCTGGAGGCAGGACCTTCTCGGTGACTACCCCGCCCCAGCAGAGTTTAGAGGGCGGGGCTAAAGCCATCAGCAAAAGGGAAAAGGAGACAAAAAACCAGGGGAAACTACACACCTTGTGCTCTCCCTGTCCCAATGTTAGTTCTCAGCGTGGACATCAGGCAGGACACTTTTCCCATGGTCCAGAGAGAGGGTGCTGGGCGTTGATTTATGACATCACTGGTGGGCCCAAATCTGAGGCCGAGAGTGGAGGCGAGAGTGGAGGCAAGGCACCTCGCCTTCCTTCCAGGTAGCAGATTGGAATTTCCAGCTATTGTGTTAGCAACCTATAACTGCTGAGACTGCCAAACCGGTCAATACAAATCAATTTGCAAAACCCAAACCTCAGATTAATAGGACTCAACCATCCTGAGATTTGCGCTGCGAATAGGCAGAGTCAAAAATAGTGACTTTAAGATAAAAGGCATTGGGCCCAGAGTCAGTGACATAGCCACAGA
>NW_006408642.1:4518728-4541590 GCF_000296735.1 Chrysochloris asiatica
AAACCCCACACAGGGTCCCTAAGAGTCAGAACCTACTCAGTAGCATTTAACAACAACACAATAAAAGTAGTTGTTGAACAACACAAGTAGCAGATCTGAGTTAGTTACTGACAGGAATCCTTATAGCATTATCTTTTGCTACATAACAATTCACAGCACAGAATTAGGGGTTCCCTCCCCCACCTCTCTCCTCCAGTCTCCCTTCTATGGAGGGATGTCTTCTGCACTTATTGGCTCCCAGGGGTTCCTTTTTCCAGTCCTGCTGGACAGAACATGAGGGCTCTATCAGATTTATCTTCCTATCCTGTCTTACAGTTCCTTCTGTCAACTGGGCTGCCCTCAGGTAGTGTGCAGAGATAAGAGAGTAGAAAGAACAGTAGTTATTATTGTGCTAAATGCCATCACCTTCGTTCTGACTGATAGTGACCCTGTACAGAGTCTCTGAGGAGTGGTTGGTGACTTTGAACCACCTACCCTGAGGTGCAAACCGATCTTTGGTCCAGTGCTTATCCTACAGAGCCAAATCAGGACTCCACAAACAACAGAGATGGCACCAAATTTTTTGCAAAAGACAGATGCTCTGTCCAGAGGGACAGGTTTTCTCTCAGGATCTCAGAAGCTCATGTCAGCATGCCATAGCAGGGCAGTGTCCTGGGGTGTAGCCCTGCATCACCTTTTATTGTACCAGAGACAAAGGAAATTGACAGGCAGGATGGGGGAGAGAAAAAGGAAAAACAGTCAGGAAGTTCCCCTGCTTTCTCCAACTTTCAGCAGCCCCCCACCCCCACCCCTGCTGGTCCTATGTGAAGTCCTGGTGTGACTCTGTGAGATAAAGCACTAGACCATAAGGTCTTTTGAACTAAAAGGTTGACAGTTCAAACTCACCATCCGCTCCTTGGAAACTCTATACAGGATCACTATGAGTCAGAACCAACCCAATGACACTTACCAACAGCAAATGTGTCCCTGTAGGATAAGCATTGGAATGCTAACCACAAAGTCAGTGATTCAAACTCACTAGTAGCTAATTGGGAACTCTATACAGTGTTGCTATGAGTCTAAATCAATTCATTTGCACTTAACAACAACAACATGGCCAAAAAGGCTAGTTTTTCTCAGACTTTTCACCAAGAGTGTCTGGAATGAAGTTCGTAATTCAGCTTGCCTAGGGGTGAAAGCCTGGAGGTAAAGGAAAGAGAAAAGCAAAACAAAAATCCAGCATCTTATCACCCCCATATTTGTCTTTCCTCAAGTTTTGACTCCCTTCCCCAAATCAGCCGCTATTAGTTACTCCTCAGAGTTCTTGCTTAGTTCTTTTTCCTATTTTATCCTGAGAAGTTTTAGTTGTAATGAGTGAGAGTGAGAGAGGGTATAGTGAACTGGGAATTTATCACTCTGAAAGGCGAACCCTCTTTTTAGCTGAATTTCTCTTAAGAGATTGAGAGCATTTACAATGTCAAAGACATTTTTGCTTCCTGTTCTATGAATTTTCTAATACATAAATTTTATATATAAATAGATTAATGTATTTTGTCTAATTTTCTACTGGATATACAAACTATATAACAGCAAGAATCATCTTTTCTCTTAGATACAAATATTTTAAGTTTTTCTTAGTTTGTCATTTATCTCTTGACTTTTCCTATGCTATTTTTTTGTGTTTGTTTTGCCATCAGAACTTTTTCATTTCTCACTTGTCAAGTCTGTGTTTCACTACTTACTATTTACATCATGATAAATAGAGAAAAGATTGATGTTGTCAAAGACTTCATTTTGCTTGGATCCACTATTAACACTCATGGAAGCAGTCGTTAAGAAATCATATGACATATTGCATTAGGCAAGTCTACTGCAAAAGAACTCCTGAAAGTTTTAAAGAGCAATGATATCAAGTTGAAGACTAAGGTGCACTTGACCCAAGCCATGGCATTTTCAATAGCCTCATATGCATGTGAAAACTGGACAATGAATAAGGATGGCTGTAGAAGAACTGATGCATTTGAGCTATGGTGTTAGGGAAGAAGATTAAAAATGGACTGTGGACTGCCAGAAGAACAAACAAATTTGACTTGGAAGAAGTACAGCCAGAATACTCCTTAGAAGCCAAGTTGGCAAGACTTTGTCTCTCATACTTTGAACATATAATCAGAAGGGACCAGTTCCTGAAGGATAGCCTGCTTGGTAAAGTGGAGGGTTAGCAAAAAATAGGGAGCTCCCCAATGAGATGGATTAACAATGAACTCAAGCATAATAACAATTGTGAGGATGGCACAGGACCGGGCAGTGTTTCCTTCTGTTGTGCCTGGGGTCTCTGTGAGTCAGAATCAACTCAATGGCACCTAACAACAACAATAACAGCTTACTACTTCTACGCTGTATCATACTCAATAAGTCTCTCATCTCTCTTAGTTTATTTTGAAAATCCTTCCACGGTTTTTTCTTTGGTTTTAGTTTTTTTCTTCTGAATTTGACCCACCAGAATTTTATTTTTATGTAAGGTAAGTGGAATGGATTCAACTTTATTTCTTAATTACTGCAGAAGTTAATACTCTTGGCTGTTCAGTGAATGGTTACAAGTTCAAGTCCACCCAACGCTACCTTAGAAAAAATACCTGGTGATCTCCTTCTGAAAATGTGGCCACTGGAAGCCCTATAAAGCACAGTACCATGCTGACACATTTTGGGTTGCCAGGAGTCAAAGTTTACTTGATAGCAACTGATACTGGTACACATTTGCCCAGCTCCACTGAATTAATAATCCATCTTCCCCTACTGATTTAATATAATGCCATCATTATCTTATACTAAATTATTTTCTGTACTTCTGGATTTGTTCTTGTGGTCCATTCATCTGTTGGTTTATCCATGCAGCAGAGTTGTATTGTTTTAACTTTTTTTTTTTTTTTTAAGTTTTTACTGTGAATTGAGTGAAAGTTTACAGGGCAGATCAATTATACAGTCAACAAATCATACACCTTGCTTCATTACAATGATTATAATCCCCTCCATGTACCATCAGTTAACAGTATTTCTCTCTATTCATTTTAGCTTCTTTTATTTTTTTTTTTTAAACATTCAGGCATATATAATAATTTACACCACAAAAGGGCATATTCTGCAAGTCTGCCTCATGGCTGCCATGTCTCAGTCCCTCTCTTTCCATGAATCTAGAGTCCTCAGCTGCTCCTTCTCTCCATGTCCCCATCTCTGCCTCCATCTCTGGTATTGCTGCTTCTCTGGATAAGTTCTTGCATTCTGCTTGTGCTTTTCTCCCTTGATGGTCCAAGGGTTCTCTGTTTCTGGACTGTAAGATTAACTACTCCCCCATTTTTGTTACAAAACTTCTACCTTTACAATTGTGACAGTTGCAATTAGTCATGATAACAACTACTTACTACTGAATCATAAAAATCTTATCCCCATCTCTTTTAACCAGACCCATATAGACAAGATGAAAACTATTCAGTGGGGACTCTTAAAGTAAACTCCCCCTTGAAAACTTGTAAGCCAGTCATTTCATGCCTTTATCGCCCCCTCATTTTAGGTAGCCAATGTCTAAGTTGTGTACCCTGTGTACAGAGAGGATAGCATTGATACTTGAGGTGACGACGCCTTCCCTCTCTGTTGGTATTTAGAGTTACTACCTCTATGAATATAGGTCAAGTTCATCAAATTGTAGCAATTTAACCTCATTTCCTTTATAAAAATTGTTTTCTTTTTTATCTTCCTCTAGTCGAGTTCTGATTATCAAGCCATTGAGGCTAGGTCAAATGGATACTACCTGCAAGTTTGGGTGTTCTTATGTGACCCTTCTCACTTCATATCAGCTGGATGCTTCACCCTCAACTCTAGCCCTCTGTGGCTATGTCCTTGTCCATGGGCTCAGGTGTCCCCAGGTTTCACCACACTTTGGACCAACTAGCCTTTCCTCTTGTCTCTCTCATCTCCATGTCAACGGGAGTTGTTTTAACTTTTGCAATTTTATAACATATCATTTTCTTTCTTGAAGCTCTCTAGTGTAGTCAGAAGTGTTCTGGTTTCCTTCATTCTGCTGTAGCAGTCACTGAAGACCTGCTGTCTTGGTTACGTAGCACTGCCATAACTGACATATCATAAATAATAGCTTTACCAAACAGAATTTTTTTTTCTCAGATTAGCAGGCTAGAAGGCTGAAGTGACAACGCTGGCTTGAAGGCAAGTCTTTCTCTCTGTGTTAGGTGTGGAGGAAGGCCCTTATCACTTCAGTATCTATTCCTGGTTCTTGGAAATTTCCATATATGGCAGCTATATTACCCTATATCTCCCTATGCTCTCTTGTTTCATCTCTTCTATATCTCATAAGAGACTGACTCAAGATAAACCCTATACTAACCTTGCCTCTGTAATATAACAAAGACAAGCCATTCCCAAAACGGATTGCAGTATAACCATAGTTATAGAGGTTAGGACTTATAACACATTATTTGGGGGGCACATAATTCAATCCATAAGACTTACCTTCAGTAAACTGTTCACTGCAGATGACAATAGGTAATTATTTACTTATCTGTCTCCCACTGCATGTCCTAGAGTTGTTTGTAGTCTCCTACTTCCACTTATGGCCAGGTCATCATTCTCTTCAGCCAGCACAGATCCAGTCCAGATTCCCATCTTGAGGGTCTGAGTCCTGTGACCATTTGCAATGCCAAACACAGCAGTCAAGTTTCCGTGCACAAAACAGAAATCATTTTATGTATTGTAAGCAGGAAGAGAATTAACAAAGGGTATTTAGCCCATACAAATTTGCTAGGAGATCTGGAGAAGCAGATCTAGGCTGGACATCTGGGAATGATCAACCCTGCTCAACTGGCCTGCCATGGAAGCTGCTACCTCTGAGGGCCCTGGAGCTCCTTAGAGGCAAGGATGGCATGACATCATCTCACATACTTTGGCTATGTCAGGAGGGACCAGTGCCTATAGAAGGACATCATGCTTGGTAAGTAGAGGCTCAGTGAAAAAGAGGAAGAACCTCCCAATAAGATGAAATGACACGATGGCAACAACAATAATCTCAAACATAGCAACAATAGTGAGGATGACGCAGAATCCGGAAATGCTTCATTTTGCTGTACACAGGGTCACTTTGAGTTAGAACCAATTCGACAGCACTGAACAACAACAAGACACAAGACTGGCAGTTGCAGAGCTGCTCCCAGCACAACCTCCTCTCCTGCTCACTAGCAGGCTGCTTCCTGTGAATCTATGGCTTATCTGTGTGAGTACACGATCAGCCCTGCCTGCTTTCCTCATTCCTACATTCTGCTTTTCTGGTTGTGATTTTGCATTTCGTAACTCCTACCCTACCCTGTGCCCTTTACCCTAGAGTACTCACTTGTCCTTTCTGAGATCTGCCACCCTGAGTATGCCCTCTCCACTTCTCCTAGCACCCGTATGGGGCCTCACTGCTTTGGGTATCACTCCCATGTGTTTTGTGTGGTTCTGACTTTCAGATGTCTCCTTGTTTTGTCAAAGATAGGGTTTGTTCTTCTGTTTCTCTGAGTCCTTATTTCTTCTGGGTGGTTTCTGAGAGGAAGGAGAATTGCCTTTCTCTGCTCTTCTCAAACCTGAGATGCAACTGATTTTCTATAAATAGAGATTTTTACTTTTATCAAATGCTTATGATCCAGTTATTAAAAAGTTTCCAAGATTGACATAAACATAGCCATGCTATCATTCTCTTTCTTTCCATTTAAGATTTGTTTTAAAATCATCTTGTTGCATGAAGGCGACCCACTAGGTAACTTTTAGGTTCCCTTCTGCTTGAAAACTCCAAGGTCCTACATTATATTTCCAACTTACTTCCATTAATGGAAATTGTCTATTCTTTCTCACGGTGAAAAGAAGTACTTAGAGCATTTTAAAATTATAACTATTTCCTTAAGATAATGACATAGAGCTTGGTGCTTTTAAATTACAGTGACCGTGCTGGATATTTTCTGTCTGTCCATCCAGATCCACAGTCCACCCTTCTCCATACTCTATTTTGCTTCAAGAGACTGACCTCTATGGACTGTATCAATGGACTTCCTTGTCCCCTGGCCCCTGGTTGGATTTAGGTAATGGGAGCATTGGCAAGAAACTAAGGGAAGGAAGAATGTGGGATCAGGGTATTTATTCTCTGGTTTCTCCATGCTGGGCGATAACAAGTTGGCTGTATCCACTTACAGAAGGTCACAGGTCTAGTTAGGCAACCCCCTGCATGCAGTTCTCTCCTTGCATTGAGAAATTCTTCTCCTTACCTTTCAAGTAATGTTTCCCAATTATGACTAGCCCTAGGGTCCTATGCCATCATTTGTGGTTCCACTAAACTTTGCCCACAAGTTTGTGAATAATCTTTTAAACAGAAAGCTCTGCTCAAATGATCAAATTTGAGTGTGTTAACTGTTTCCTGCCAGGACTGTGACTAATACACTGGCCACTTTTTGCTTCTCTAAATAGTCTGCAGCATTACCAAGCAGTGAGGCTCAGTCTTCACAGTAAATTTAACTGCCATCCTTGTTGTTGTTGTTGTTAAGTGCCGTCGAGTCGGTTCCGACCCATAGCGACCCTGTACAGGGTTTCCGAGGGTGTAAATCTTTACGGGAGTAGAAAGCCTCATCTTTCTCCCGCGGAGCAGCTGGTAGTTTCGAACCGCTGACCTTACGGTTCGCAGCCCGATTCGTAACCACTACACTACCAGAACTGCCATCCTAGTCTCTTCCAAATCTGCCTCAGATTTTAATGGGGTAACTCTCAGCTTGATTTTTCATGTTTTGTCAGCCTCAGGGAGGCATTTATGATATAATAAAAATAGTTTAGATGTGAAAATTTAGCTTATAGAAGGGGATAGATAAAAAGAGCAGTGGTGGTGAAGAGAATTGTTTTTCTGATTACCTCATTTCAAATTTAAAATGCAACATCTAACAGCAGCCTTTAGGTGACATCAATTATAGTCAAATATTTCACATGATATTTAAAATGTCTTCACATATCAAGTAGGCATGAAAAGAAAAGAAAATGACCTTTAAATTGTTGCTGAAGTTTGTTTGTTTGTTTTTACACTCTCTACTTTGATATATAGAAATAAAAAATGGAAACGTATTTTCATATATTAAAATACCTATTTCATTCTCTTAGACCAAAATATGTCCCGTTTCCCTCTCCCCGTAATATTGTTTCCGTCTCCCCGTAATACACCTACCAGGAGTACGTGAGATATCACAGAGGTATTTTTAATATCCTGCAACAAGTCTTGTTTTATTTCTAATGTGTTTTTACTAGATACCTATAAACTAGAGTAATGACCATTTGACAACTGTCAAATAACCAAAGACACAATTGCGCTCCTAGTGTTCTTTCAATTTCTTGTCTTAGTGGGGAGCAGCCTAAATGGTTAATAGATCTCTTTCATGTCTCCTGTGCATCTTATATATTCCTGGAATAAAGCCATTGAAGTAATAATATTTCTCTATGAAACTGCTCACCTGAGGAGAACTGCTCGTCCTAAATATCAGATTTTGATTAAGATGGGTATTTTCTACTATCAAAATCTGTAACACTGGTGTCAAGAATGATGAAGAATTTGAGACTTTATTGCATTTGCCAAGTAACAAATTAACTCACCACAGTTTTTTATGGATGCTGACAGAAGACATGAGACACTTAAGTCCGAGACAAAGGACGTTATAACTCATGGCGATCTACATGAGCTTCATTTCTACAGCAGTTCCCCTTACTCCTCCTCTGCACCCAAATCCTATGATGGCAATGGAGAGCACCTTAGGTGGATTCTGCAGACTCAACAACTTTGTGTCACTGCTGAGAAAATGTGGTCTGTTAAGGGAGCATTAATAAATATGCTCAACCTTTGCTTCTCTGGGAGATACTCTCTTCATTGTCTTGGACAGCAAACAAATCTACCCTCTACTCTTCTGTTCAGGAAGAATACCAGTTCTATCTCTAAGATCTGCTATCTAAACATCCTTGAAAAGATAGTTTGGAGTAGTTTCTAAGGTCTGCTATCTAGACAACCTTGAAAAGATAGTTTGGAATAAAGACTATCGATTTTTTTGCTCAGAAGATGTGCACTCCCACACGACACCCATGTAGAATTATCTCTGAACAATTAGGGAGAAACCTTGCTAACAGCACAACTTAGGAGTTCTCTCAACAGAAATATGATGGTAAATCAAAAAGTCTTGCTACTAGGGTTCCATTCATACATGCATGCGCCACTTTATTTCAAACAGAATGTATTTAAACATGTCTCTGTGATCAGTGGAAGGCTGCAAACAATGAGTGGCTCTTAGTAATACACTTGTACTATCTAAGGTTAACAATGACACATCATCTAGACACTTTGTTTCTATCATCTTCTGTTTTCCCTCAAAAAACAAAACAAAGCATTCTAATTTGTTGCTTTCCACTTATGGAAAGCCCTAAGCATCGCTTCAAATCCTCTTTTATGGATCCCAGACCCTGCCTTTAAGCTAACATTACATAAATAAAAATGCCTCCATCTGGATTCTTTCAGTATACTCTACAGGTATTACTCGGATGTATAAGTATTGTCTAGTAAACACAAAGGTAACAGAGTGACAAAGGGAGAGAGGGCAGACAATCAAGGGTGTGCTATCAAGCAGGTTACTACTGGGGACAACTGGAGCTATCCCCACTGGGGCACTGGGAGCCAGTGCAGCGCATACTGGAGTTATCGGTGAGAGCTGACAGCTGGCATATGAGCAGATGGTACTTCTCATTATCTTTTCAGTTGGTATGAGAGCTCCTGCAAAAGAGGAAGCCCTCAGCCAAGGAAATGGAGACACTGGTGGTTGGAAGTCGTGTGAATGGATGGACAGTCTTGAGGAATTGTGACTGGGACCCCGGCAGCATCTGCTAACAAAGGTCAGTACTAGAACAAAGGAGTCCTTTGGTTCATGTTTCATATTTGCAAAGGACCTGAAATTTAAGTTAAAATGTCATCTCTGAGAATATAAACCCAAACCCAACCCACTGCTGTCAATTCTGACTCACAGTGACCCTATAGGAGAGAGTGGAACTGCTCCAATGGGGTTTCAGAAGCTGCCTGTAAATCTTTACGGAAGCAGAATGCCTCACCTTTCTCCCAAAGAGTGGTTGATGGGTTTAAACTGCTGACCTTTCTGTTAGCAGCCCACAGCACCACCAGGGCTCCTCATCTGAGAAGTAGTTATAGATAGAATGAATCAAATGAAGACAAGGGGCTTCAAAGGGTTAGTGGAAAAATGGAATTAAAAGACAATGGAATTTTTCCATGAACTTTTTGAATCCCCCTCGTACATGGATAGAATTGAAAGGATATGTCCATCAAAAACTTGGTGTTACAGGATGCATTTAATATTTCTCACAGATGTTTTAATTATGTTATTATTAGTGGAATTAAAAACGTTCCTGGGTGGCAAAATGGTTAAGCACTTGATTACTAGCCAAAAGGTTGGTGGCTTGAACCCATCTAGAGATACCTCTGAAAGTCAGTCTCTTTCTGAAAGGTTACAGTCTTGAAGATCCTATGGAACAGTTTTACTCTGCATAGATGGGGCCACCCTGAGTATGAATGAACCCAATTCAAGTAACAACAACAGCAATATAATCAAATAGTCTTTTATTTTTGTGTTAGGAGACATATTTTGTTGAATATGAACATCTAAACTATTTACTTAAAAGTAAAAATGTTATAACCCTACACTGACATTTCTTTATTTTATAATACAACCGCACTTATCAGCCTGGTTAGGTTTCAAAGATGAAGTCATTATACAAAGATTGGCATTATGTGAAAACAGAGGTTGACTCCATCAGATCACAAAATGAAAGATGTTTGTGTCACTACATAACTGCTAAGCTGTTGAGAATCATGGCCCAGCCAAGCTGACACATAACCTTAACCATCACAGCCAGTGGTACTCTCATCTCACACCTTGACATTTAGTATTGCCAGACATAGGTCATTAATGAACAAAATAGTGGGCTAGCAGATTTTTTACTACTGTTTTATGAGAAACATTGGGTAAAAAGATAGGTGGTAAGTTATGAGTAGGTGTATATTAAACCTAGACCCACCCACACACTGTCATTGAATCACTTCTGATTCACAGTGACCATATAAAGGGTTTTAGAGATGGTAAATCTTTATAAGAGACAAAGACATATCTTTCTCCCCTGGAGCATCTGATAAGTTTGAACTGCTAACCTGTGGTTAGCTTAATGCCTAACACATAGTGTCACTGGGGTTCCTTAGGTATATGTGTGTTACCAACCACTCCTCGGGAGGAAGATGAGGCTTTCTGCTCCCGCAAAGATTTACAGCCTAGGAAACCCTATACGGGAGTCAGAACTGACTCACAAACACTGAACAATGTAAATATGTTGATGTTCTTAGGTGTTGTTGAGTCAGTTCTTACTCAGCAACCCCATGCACAACAGAATAAAACACTGCCCAGCCCTGCGTCATCCTCACAATTATTGTTTGAGCCCACTGTTGCTTCCACTGGGTCAACCCATCTTGGTGTGGGGTCTTCCTCTTTGTCACAGATCCTTCACTTTGCCAAGCATGACTGGTCCGTCTGGACAATATATCCAAAGTACGAGAGACAAAGTCTTACTACCCTCACTTCTGAGGAGCGTTCTAGCTGTACTTCTTCCAAGACACGTTTTTTGTTCTTCTGGCAGTCCATGGCACTTTCAGTATTCTTTGCTAACTCCATAATTCAAATGCATAGATCCTTCTATGTTCTTCCTTATTTATTGTCCAACATTCACAAATGAGACTACTGAAAATGCCATGACTTGGGTCAGGAGCACCTTAGTCCTCAAAGTGACCTCTTTGCTTTTTATCACTTTTAAAAGTGTTTTAAAGCAACAGATATGTCTAATTTCTTGACAGCTGCTTCCGTGAGTGTTGATCGAAGATTCAAGCAAAATGAAATCTTTGACAAATTTAATCTTTTCTGCATTTATTTATTTCAAGTCCTCTTTGCTTCCAGGAAGCAAGGTTGAGTCATCTGCATACTGCTAGCTATAAATGAGTCTTCCTCCAATCCTGACGTTACATTCTTCATATAATCCAGCTGTACAGATTACGTGCTCAACATACAAATTGAAAGGTACCCTATCACCATGCTTATTATATATATATATATAGTTGCTGCTGCTGTTAAGTGTGAAGTTGTTGTTGAGTTGGTTCTGACTTACAGCAACCCAGTTTGGTTTCCCAAGGCTTTAAATCTTTCAGGAGCAGAAAACCTCATCTTTCAACCATGGAGTGGCTGGTGGACTCGAACCACCAACCTTGTGGTTTGCAGTCCAGTGCTTGTTCTACAGAGTCACTGTGTTCCCACATATCATTAAAAACTAAAACTGGCCTCTGACACCTGGAAAGGTCGTGATTAAAAACAAAACCATGGAGAAATGAAGGCAAAATTAAGAAGAAAAAGGAAAGTTTAAGAGATAAAATGTCAAGACATTTTGCTTTAATGTAATAGATAAGTGGAGTCCTGGTGTGGTGCTGTGTGTTAATGCACTGGACTGCAAAGTCATCTGAACAACAAAGGTCAGTGGTTCAAGCTCACCAGCCATTCCTCGGAAACCCTATACTGGGTCAGAACCAACTCGATGGCACTTAACACCACCACCAACAATAGATAAGTGGTGCTGTAGAATAAGCACTCTACCATAAGGTCAGTTTGAACTATAAGGTTGGTGGTTCAAACTCACTAGCTGCTCCTTGGAAACCCTACATAGGGTCACTATGAGTCTGGAGCAACTCCACAGCACTTAACAACATTGGATAAGGAGAGCTGTAGAGCACTTCATACTCTACTTGCATTCAATTGTTCCTTTCTGCATCCTAGAAAACCTAACTTTGTAGAACTTAACATATTGTTTGAACTAACACATTATCTCATATCTTGATCTGTATCTCTTTTTTTATCTTAAAGAAAACAAATTACAAAGGAAAAATAAAAAGCATAATTCAGAAAGTTGTCATTTGCCTGCTAGAACTAGTGGGACTTAATACATATTCTGAATACCGTATAAGACTATCATTGGTAACAATGACCAATCATGAAATTCCATCAGGTCTTTCTTAGGGAATTTGTGAAGCTAAAATGAATGTGTATTCTATTTATTTTCATCTCCTCTCACCCCTCACTACAAGCTGACTAAAATGTGACACCTTCTTTTTGTAATTAAATTATAGGTTGCTGTTTTGTTGTTGTTAAGTGCCATTGAGTTGGTTCCAACTCATAGTGGCCCTGTATAGGGTTTCCAAGGAGTGGCTGGGAAGCTTGAACCACCAACCTTGCGGCTCAAACCAACCTTGCAGTCCAGCATATTAACCCACAGTGCCACACAAAAGTTATTAATATGGTAATCTTTTTGTCAAAATATTTCTAGTGAAAATAGTGTTCCCCAAACTGAATTTGTTTAAATAATAATTGAATGGTCAAACTATAAACTGCTCATTTATAACAATAATCTTCTGTTATGGATTGAATTTTGTCCCTCCAAAATATGTGATGAATTCCTGGCCCTTGTCTGTGGATACAGTCCTTTTTGAATTAGGGATTTGGGTTTGTTATGCTAATGAGGCAATATTTTGTATGGTACATCCGACACCTAATCTTTTCTAAGTTATAAAGAGACTAGAATAGATCCAGAGACACACACAGGCAAAAGACAAGATGCCAAAGAACAACAAGGAGTGCTTAGGACCATCAGCAGACACCAGAAACTATAGAAAGGCCCATAGAAGGAATCAATATAGCCAAGATCCTGATTTGAACTTTCAGCCTACAGAACTGTTAGAAATTATATTCTGTTCTTTAAAGTCAGGTATCTGTGATATTTCTGTTGTGGCAGTAATTGCTGTTAAGTAAAGTCTAGTAAATTCCAACTCACAAAAATCATATGTACAACAGAGTGAAACAGTGCTCTGTCCTATGCCATCCTCACAACTGTAGCCGTATTGAAGCCCACTGCTGTGAATTCATCTTGTTGAGAGTCTTCTTCTTTTTCTCTGACACTCTACTTTTCCAAGCATGATATCACTCTCCAAGGATTGGTGCCTCCTGATAACATGTCCAAAGTATTAGGAACGAAAACACTTTCTAAGTTGCGCTACAACCGAGGAGTTGAATAATTGAGAGATTAATCATTTTCTAAGCAATAAAAACGTTATTTGTTGAAATTACACTATTTATATTAACCACTGTCAATTAAAACTTAAGTCTTTTAAAAATTAGATATTTTTATATAGTATTAAAAAAAGTAATATGAAAAGGAAAATTTGAATTGTAAGTATTCCTATTAAAGCAGTCTTCATTTTAATGGAAAACCAAGCAATTAACATATGTAATGTTAGATATACAGTCTGCTCAACGGGATATGGATAGCAAATCTTTTTTCCAACCTTAGTATTTTAAAAACTCAAACACTTATTAAAACTGAATTGTATATTTAAAGGATAAAAATACTTCACAAGTATCTGGAGAGCAGCTTTCTGGTATACAGTGAGAAACAACTGTGGCTAAGGACCTGTTTCCCAGTGTGCCCTGGGCAGGAGTTCTGCATGGAGGGATGGTCTTCTTAAAGGAGTTTGGAGCTGCTGTACAACAGAGCCATCAAGTTAAGGGGTTAGAAAGATAACTCTCAACAATTATTCCAGTTGTATGCATATGTTATCTGTTGCTGTTTAACAAAATACCGTCATGTTGTTGTTGTTAGGTGCCATTAAGTCGGTACTGACTCATAGCGACCCTCACAATTGTTGCCATACTTGAGCCCATTGAGGCTACAATTTTGCCAATCCAACTTGCCGGGGGTCTTCCTCTTTTTCTCTAACCCTCCACCTTAACAAACATGATATCCTTCTCCAGCGACTGGTCTCTCCTGACAACATGTCTGAAGTATGATAGATGAAGTCTGGCCATTGTGGCCTTCAAGAAACACTCTGGCTGCACTTCTTCCAAAATGGATCTGTTGGTTCTTTTGGCAGACCATGGCACTTTCAATATTCTCCTCCAACACCATAACTGAAAAGCATCAATTCTTCTACGGTCTTCCTTATTCACTGTCCAGCTTTCGCATGCATAAGAGGTTATTGAAAATACCATGGCTTACAAATAACTGTGAGAACACCATTTCTAGAGTCAGGAATGTGGAAGTGGCTAATCTGGGACATTCTGACTCAAGGGTCTCTTCTGAGGCTGTAGTCAAGATATCAGTAGGGGTTGCAGTGATCGCAAGACTTGGCTAGGGCTGGAAGACCTGCTTCTGACGTGACTTACTCACATGGCTTACTGGCACGAGGTCTCAGTTCCTTGCCATTTGGACCTCTTCAGAGGACTGCTTAAATGTCCTCAGAACATGGTACCTGGCTTCCTGCAGAGTGAATTATCAAAAGAGAGCAAGCAGGAAACTATAATCCCTTCCAATGACCTCATCTCCAAAGTCACACACCATCATTTCTGCTTTTTTTCTATCAGGATCAAGCCATCAAAGTCCAGTTCACATTCAGAGAAGGTTGTGGAGAAAGAGGGGAACTTAAGCTCCATCTTCTGAAGGGAGTGTCCAAGAATTATGAACATATTTTAAACTTTGACAGTACAGAAAGCAAATGACACAGGCAGCTTGTTCTCCCATTCATCCAGAGCACTGTTCTTCTGTTGTTGTTGTTGTTAGGTCCTGTAGAATCAATACTGACTCATAGAGACCCTATGCACAACAAAACGAAACACTGCCCAGTCTTGGGCCAACCTCACAATCGTCATCATGCCTGAGCCCATTGCTGCCGCCACTGTGTAAATCCAACTTGTTGAGGGGTCTTCCTCTTTTTCTCCAACCCTGCACTTTACCAAACACGATATCCTTCTCCAGGTCCCTCCTGACAACATGTCCAAAGTATAAGAAATGAAGTTTGGCCATCCTGGTCTCCAAGGAGCACTCAAGCTGCACTTCTTCCAACACAGATCTGTTTGTTCTTTTGGCAGCCCATGGCACTTTCAATATTCTCCTCCAACACCATAACTCAAATGTCTGCAGTTTATTCTTAGGACTAACATTTAAGACATGGATCCTAATGCCATACATCTAAAATAAGTTGAGGCGTCAGTTTGTTATGAAGAATATAGATCCATTTTTTTCCAGAAAGTAAAATCTGACATTTTAGAACATTGCCAGATATTAGCCTGCATGGATGGCAGCCCAGTTAGTTCATTCAGAGGACTTCTCCAGCTACACAACTTTTTTTTGTCATAGCTACACAACTAGTTGTCCTCAGAGCGTCCCTAGCCTGAGCAAGCCAATGAGAGCTGGAGCTGAGGTGGGAATGGGGTGTCAAGGAGAAATGGACACTGAGGAACCTGAAAAGAGTGGCTCTGGAGCTGCTTTAATACTTTGTTTGAACCGCTTTCTAATAATTTGCTTGAAGCACTGATATTTTAAGAAACCATTCATTAGGTGCATCTATAGTCAGTGGGTTTTAATTTCAAAGTATATCTCACTACAGTTGTGTGCTTTGACGGCACAGAAAAGAACTGGTTGAAAAGCATACTCATACTATGGAGCAGGTTTATTTGAAGCTGCTCTAGTCAACTAAGTTTATGTTGATGCCGTTTCTAAGGCACCATAAAGCATGGAAAAGGGAAGCCATCTTACCACTTTTGGGTGAACGAACTAAACAGCTAGCTAAGGGGTACAGCATCACTCCTGGCCAGCAGAAAACTTGACATCTCTACCTGTCATCAGTTCATTCACCTCTACTCTAGATCAGCAAGTAAACTAATATGCACAAGAGTTTATACAGAGTAGGTACGTATCCCAGACACCAAAAGACTCTGGAAGGCTCATTCCCCATATTCTCATTATTTCACCATGTAACAGAAGGTGAATCCACATACAACCAAAATAAAATGATGGATTCTTTGGTAGAACTTTCTGCGAAACAGAACTCTTTTAAAAGACACTTCTCCATTGGTACATTATTGTGATAACTAGCATTCATAAGAATGACCTTACAGGTCTGCCAGACTCTGAGAAACCAAATGAATAATTATGGGGATGAAATAGTATTCAATAGGATTCCATGCTTAGTATATTTTGAATTCTAACATTTTTGATAGATGGTCACAGTGCATGGACTAATTTGCCAGTCATTCAAGTAAATAGAGAACTGACTGTGTTTCCCACCAAGGGAAGTTACCTACATTAAGCCGAAATCTGAGGCTTATTATAAACAATCAGCCATAGCCAGGCAGGTTGCCACATGAATAGTACCCATACAGAGGTGTGGACAGTTGGAACCAGTCAGGACCCATCCTCTCCCTTGTAGATTAATCAGCATTAACGATAATTAACAAGAAAATAATATTCCAGAATGCTGTTCCAGACCACGTCTACTCCTAACCTTTTTAATATGTTTAAAAGACTTGACACAGAATTGATGTAAAAAAATGTTCTGGATTGAGGTGCCTTTTCTACTCCACGTACCCCTCAACCTACATTGAAACCTTATTCTTGTCTCTCTCTTGCTGTTCTTTGTCTTGTTGTTGGCAGACACATCGTTCTCTTTGGAGAAAATTGAAAATCATAGTTCACGGTAAAAGAAAAGAAAATTCAGTTAAGATCTCAAAAATGTGTCACCTTTTCCAAAGCTATAGAACAAGTAAGAGCCCAGTAAGAACCCACATTTCACACTTCCCAAGCCAAGACTTTTGTGTACCAAACATTGCCTTTTCAAAGGCAGTAAATGTCAAGAAAAACACTCCTTCTCTCACAGTGAGAAAAACTGAAAAAGCATTGGAAATGGGATTCCAATAAATACACATGACTAATAGAGTTATGCATTCCATTTAAAAGTATCAGTGAAAAAGAAGTAGACGCTTGATGAGATGGTTTGACACAGTGATTCAAACAGTAGCATTGGTGAAGATAGCACAGGACTTGGCAGTGTTTTGATCTGTTGTACATAGATAAGGTCACTGTGAGTCAGAATTAACTTGATAGCACCTAACAACAACATGAAGTAGCTTTAAGCAGAAAGTGGGGAGCCCTGGTGGTGCCATGGTTAATCACTTGGCTGTTTACTGAAAGGTCAGTAGTTCAAATCTGCCAGCTACTCCTTGGGAAAAAGATGTGGCAGTATGCGTAAGCCCCATAGGCTGCAAAGCTTTACAGAAGCATACTGCCACATCTTTTCTATGTTCTACCCTGTCCTATAGGGTTCCTATGAGTTGGAATTGACTTGACAGCAATGAGTTTGACTTGGTTGAAGCCATGGTGCTGTAAGACAAGCGCTGGACAGCTAACCAAAAGGTCAGTGATTCAAAACCACCAGCCACTCCTTGAAAGCTTTGCATGATTCACAATGAGTTGGACTTGACAACAAGAAGCAGAAAATTAGAGTAGATATGACAGTGTCTATATTTAGCATCTCTGAGTCTCAAGAACATAGTATTTAGTAATCTAGATCTTCTCATGAGTGTTCCTCTATTACCTTTGAAACTTTGGTCCTCCTCAGAATGGAAGGTCAGGATCCACCCATTTGACCACCATTGCTGTTCCATCTGATGTTGTTGTTGTTAAGTGCCATTTAGTCAATTCCAATGCATAGAGACCCTGTGTAGGGTTTCTAAGGAGCTGCTGTTGATTTTGAACCACTGGCCTTGCAGTTCAAACTGACCTAGAGGTCCAGTGCTTCTCCTATGGCACCACACCTGGACTTTTGATGTTCAGGTTTCTTCCTTTTTAAGAGCTGTTTGTGTATTAGGGAGATTTGTCCTCTTCTATCAGACAAAATCCTCCACTCACCTGTCAGTTTGTTGTACTGTGGTGGCTTGTGTGTGGCTGTGACACTGGAAGTGGTACCTTTGGTAGTTAAATACCAGCAGGGTCATCCATGGTGGACAGGTTTCAGCAGAGCTTCCAGACGAAGACAGACTAAGAAGAAGGAGCAGCTGACCACTTCTAAATAGTAAGCCACTAAATCCTCTAGACAACAGCAGAACACAGCCTGACATAGTGACAGAAGATGAGCCCCTCAGGTTAGAAGGCACTCAAAATATGAGGGGAAAAGAGCTGCTCCCCTGCTGTTTTTTTTTTTTTTTTACACCTTATACATAGCACTTACTAGTTTTACAAGCATGACAGAAATGGAAAATGATGTGTTAGAACAAGAACAATTTATGTTAATTTCCACAATCTGTGTTCCTTCTGTGATCATCTTTTTAAAGTAGTTGTTGTTTTTATGTACTGTCAAATCAGTTCTTACTTATAGTGACTCTGTATAGGGTTTCTTTGAATAGGCAGTGGGTTTGAACTGCCAACCTTGCAGTTAGCAGTCTACTACTTATCCTATGGTGCTACACCAGGGCTCAAAGTAGAGTTGACCTTAATGACATTAAGCATGGAGTAAAGCTTTTGAGACCTTCACTTGCTCATGGAGCACAATTCAAAATGAAGAGAAATAGCTGGAAACATCCCTTAATAATTGGGACATGGAACGTACAAAGTATGAATCTAGGAAAATTAGAAGTTGTCAAAAAAAAGTAGAATGCATAAAGACCAATATCCTAGAAATTAGTGAGCTGAAATGGACTGATATGGCTATTTTGAACTAGACAAACATATGGTTTACTATGCCAGGAATGATGAATTGAAGAGGAATGGCATCATATTCATTGTCAAAAAGAACATTTCAAGATCTATCTTGAAGTACAGTGCAGTCTGTGATAAGATAATATCCGTATGCCTGCAAGGACCACTGGTGATGGTGTTATGTGTTGGGCTGTTAACCACAGGATAGGTGGTTCGAATCCACCAGATGCTCCATGGGAGAGAAATTAGGCTTTCTGGTCCTGTAAAGATATATAGCCTCAGAAATCCTATACAGGGTGACTATGAATCAGAATCGACTTGAAGGCATACACAACAAGGAATAATAACACTATTATTCAAATTTACACCTCAACCACTTCTAATGTAGTGCTGTAGGATCAGCACTGGACTGCAAACCATGAAGTAGGCAGTTCAAACCCACCAGCTGCATCTCTGAAACCTTATACAGGGTTGCTATGACTCAGAACCAACTGGGTGGCACTTAACAACAACAACAACTAAAGTCAGTAAAGATGAAATATAAGAATTCTATCTATTTTTTTAAGTCTGAAATCAATCAAACATGCAATCAAGATGCATTTATAATGACTGGTGATTGGAATGTGAAAGTTGGAAACAAAGAGAAAGGATCTGTGATTAGAAAATATGGCCTTGGTGAAAGAAATGATGCTGGGATCCCATGACAGAATTTTACAATACCAATGACTTACTCATCGAAAATACCTTTTTCCAACAACATAAAAGGCAAGTATACACATGGACCTCACCAGATGGAATACAGAGGAATCAAACTGACTACATCTGTAAGAAGAGACGAAGGAGCAGCTCAACGTCATCAGTCAAAACAAAGCCAGAGCAGACTGTAGAACAACACATCATCAATTGCTCATATGCAACTGATTTGGCTGAAACCAAAGAAAATTTTATAAGTCCATGAGCTATACCTTGCTTATATCCCACCTGAATTTAGAGACCATCTCAAGAACAGATTTGATGCATTAGACACTAATGATAAAGACCAGAAAAATTATGGGGTGATATTTAGAACCTCAGACATGAAGAAAGCAAAAGGTCATTGAAAAGACAGGAAGACAGAAAAGACGAAAATTGATGTCAGAAGAGACTCTGAAACTTGCTCTTGAATGTAGAGATGCTAAAGTGACTGGAAAAAACTGACAAAGTAAAAGAGTTGAACAGAAAACTTAAAAGGGCAGTTTGAGAAGACAAAGTAAAGTGTTATAATGAGATGGGCAAAGACCTGGAGCTAGAAAACCAAAAGGGAAGAACATGCTCAGTATTTCTCAGACTGAAAGAACTGATGAAAAATTTCAAACCTCAACTTGCAATATTGAAGGATTCCACAACACCTCATTGTGCTCATGAGGAACCTTTACATAGACCAAGAGTCAGTTGTTCGAACAGAATGAGGTGATCCTGAATGTTTTAAAGTCAGGGAAGATATATTCCAGGGTCGTATCCTTTCACCAAGGCTATACGATCTGTATGCTGAATAAATAGTTCAAGATGCTGCATTATATGAAGAAGAACATGGCATCAGGATTGGAAGAACAACCTGCAATATGCAGATGGCACAACCTTACTTTTTGGAAGCAAAGAGAACTTGAAATACTTACTGATGAAGATCAAACACTATAGCCTTCAGTATGGATTGCACCTCAGTGTAAAGAAAACAAAAATCCTCACAACTGGACTGACCAATAAATAATATCATGATAAATGGAGAAAAGACTAAAGTTGTCAAAGACTTCAAATTTCTTAGATCCACCATCAACACTCATGGAAGTAGCAGTGAAGAAATCAAACGATGCATTGCATTAGGCAAATCTGCTACAAAAGACTTACTTAAAGTGTTAAAGAGGGGTTCTTGGTCTCCTCTGAGACTTAAGAGTACCCCCTCCCAGGTTTACTCTCAATAAACCTGCTTGGGGAAAAAAAAAAAAGTGTTAAAGAGCCAAGAGGTCACTTTAAAGACTAAGGTGCTCCAGACCCAAGTCATGGTATTTTCAGAAGCCTCATATGCATGTGAAAGTTGGACAATGAATAAAGAAAATCATGGAAGAATTGGTGCATCTGAATTATGGTGTTGGTGAAGAATATTGAAAGTGTCACAGACTGCTAGGAGAACAAACAAATCTGTCTTGGAAGAAGTACAACCAGAATGCTGTTTAGAAGAGAGGATGGTGAGACTTCGTCTCTTGTACTTTGGACATATTCTTAGGAAGGACCAGTTCCTGAAGAAAGACATCATGCTTGGAAAAGTGGAGGTTCCACAAAAAAGAGGAAGATCCCAAGGAGATGGACTGACACAGTGGCAGCAACAATGGGCTAAAACATAATGACAATTGCGAGGATGGCACAGAACTGGCAGTGTTTCATTCTGTTGTGCATAGGGTCACTATGAGTCAGAACTGACTAGGTGGCACTTAACAATATAACAGAAATGTGATCTTCCAGTTTCTCATCTGCCTTTTGACTTTGCTTTTTGTAGTTTGATTTGGTTTGTTGGTAGTACAGCTTACCAGTTTTTCCCCTTCATTATTCCTAGATTTTGAAAGTCTTTCCCCACTTTTAGGCTACGAATTCTTCTCCCGTGTAACACTTCTTGGGTTGCATGTTTTACATTTGAGCTCTAATTCATTTGTAGTTCATTTTGGTGTGAGACACACATGCGTTTTCATCTTTTTCCAAATGGCTTTCTATTTGTCCCAATCCCATTTATTAAAAGGCCCCTCTTTCCTCAGACAAGAATAATTTGACCTATTTTTAGACATTTGCTAAGGACGTTGAGTCAGTTCTGACTCATAGTGACCCTTTATAGGGTTTCTGAGGATTAGCTAGCGAGTTTGAACCACCGACCTTGCAGTTCAAACTGACCTTGTGGTCAAGTGCTTATCCTGAACTCCTTTTTAGACATGTAATTTGCTATAATGTAGCACACATCTTTCTCCTATACAACAGCTGATGGGTTCAAACTGACAATCTTTCATTAAGCAGTTGGGCACTTAACCACAGTGTCACCAAGGCTCCTTAGGCAGCACACAGAGACTAAGGAATAGTCTGAGGAGAAATGAGACCAAAGAAGACACCTGTACTCTGATGTGGAATAGAACCAGTCCCTCACTATTTGGAATATGGAGGAAAATTTGTCCTCCATTGGTCTCTCCAGGTCCATTCTCTGCCCCCTGTTCCAGAAGGCTGACCTTTGTGGACTCAACAGCTTCTGGTTGGGTTCAGCCAATTGGGAGGCACATCCAGGAAATTCAAGCATTGGAGAAGAAAACATTGATCACATTGACAGGCAGTGTATTCTATTTTCTATAGACACCTTTCTTCCCAGGTAAGCATTTGCTGGATTCTGGTAGCCTCTTCCTTCTCCTTGCCCTTTCAGGGCTGGCTGATTACAACCTTCTGTTGGTGCTGACCAAGATCTTCCTCAATTCCACCCACATTGTTGTAAAGAAACCCTCATAAACAACGAAATAGATGACTTGAACAGCACTGCACACCAACTCTAGAGAGTTCTGGTGTGGCACTGTAGGATAAGCACTGGACTGATAACTACAAGGTTGGCAGTTCAAACCCACCAGTCACTCCTTAGAAACCCTATACAGGGTTGCTGTGAGTCAGAACTGACCCGACAGCACTTAGCAATAACAATATACCAACTGTACCTAATAGATAACTATAGAACACATCACATACACACACAAAAGCAGAATACACATTCTTCCCAAGCACATATGAAACATTCTCCAGAATAGACCAAACTTGATTCTTTGAAAAGATCAGAAAAAAAGAGAGAGGACTCAAATTATTAGTACTAGAAATGAGGAGGAGCAGCAATTGTTGAGGTTTCAGAAATAAAAAGGAGAATAAGGGAATACCAAGAACGATTGTTAAGACTTAAAATTATATTGTAGTTAGGTGTCACTGAATCATTTTCAACTCAGAGGGAATTTGTTTATAACAGAAAAAAATCTTGCCTATCATTCTTCTTGGATCAACTATCAACACTCAAGGAAGCAACAGTTAAGAGATCAAATGATGTATTGCATTAGGCAAATCTGCTGCACCAGAACTTTTTAAAGTGTTGAAGAGCAAAGATGTCAGCTTGAGGACTAAGGTGTGCCTGACCCAAGCCATGGTATTTTCAATAACTTCATATGGAT
>NW_006408642.1:4541690-4552241 GCF_000296735.1 Chrysochloris asiatica
GAGTGCCCCTTAGAAGCCAAGATGGCCAAACTTCATCTCTCATACTTTGAACATATTGTCAGGAGGGACCAATTGCTTGAGAAGGATATCATGTTTGTTAAGGTGGAGGGTCAGAGAAAAAGAGGAAGACCCCCAACGAGAAGGATTGGCCAAGTGGCAGCATCAATGGACTTAAGTGTGGCAACAGTAGTGAGGTGGGCCCGGGATTGGGCAGTGTTTCATTCTGCTGTGCATAAGGTCGCTATGAGTCGGTACTGACTCAATGGCACGTAACAGCAACAAAAGTCTTTTCAACCTCATATCTGTTGCTATGTTTGAACCGATTGTGGCAGCCACAATGTCAATCCATCTTATTGAGGGCCTTCCTGTCTTTCACTGACCCTCTACTACTTTATTAAGTATAATGTCCTTCTCCAGGAATTAGTTCCTCCTGATAATTACTGGTGACTAGAATGCAAAAATTGGAAACAAAGTGGAAGGATAAGTAATTGGAAAATATGACCTTGGTTATAGAAACAATATCCGAGTTCACATAATAGAATTTTGCCCAATAAATTATTCATCGGAAATACCTTTCTGAACAATATAAATGATGATTCTACACATGATGCCACCAGATGAAATACACAGAAATAAAATCAGTTACATCTGCAAAAAGAGACAGTAGGGAAACTCAATAAAATCAGTCAGAGCACGGCTAGGGGTCTATTGTGGAATATACCATCAATTACATATATGCAAGTACAGGTTGAAGTTTTATATAACCAAGAATTATAAAACTAAGAAAGAATTATGTAACCAAGATAAAATGGACAAATTCCTAGGAAGACAGAAACTACCAAAATTAGCTTAAGATGAAATAGAAAATCTAATTAGACCTATAACAAGAAATTAAACTAGAATACCGAAACAACAACAGCTTCCCACAAGGAAAAGTCCAAGATTAGAGAGCTTCCCAGCTCAAGTCTACCAAACATTCAAAGATGAATTAATAACAATTTTTTTCAAAAAAGGGAAGAGAAACACTTTCCAACTCAATATGAGTCCAGAATTACTGGTGTACTAAACATGAAACAAAGACATCACAAAAAAGAAAATTAAACATACAAGAATAAAAAATTAGAACCATGTACCTTATGAGATGCAAAACTTCCCTCCACCCCCACCCCAACTACTAGCAAACTGATTGCAAGAATGCAAAATTGGTTTAGCAAACAAAAGTAAAACTGATGTGATAACCATATTAATAGACTGAGGACAAGCATCTCAAAACAGAAAAACCACTTGACAAAATCAACAACCTTTCCTAATCAAAAACACTCAACAAGCTAGGAATACAAGAGATTTTCCTCAATCTGTTAAAAAGCATATATGAAAAATACACAGCTAATATCCCACTTCTGACATGACACTGTAGTATAAGCATTGGACTACAAACCACAAAGTTGGCAGTTCAACCCCACCTGCTGCTCCTTGGAAACCCTATTGTTGTTGTTTAGTGCCGTTGAGTCAGTTCCAACTTATAGCGACCTTTACAGGGTTTCTGAGGAGCGACTGGAGAGCTTGAACTGACAACTTTGCAGTTCAAACGGACTTTGCCGTCTAAAGTAGTAACCCGCAGCACCATACCAGGACTTCTAGAAAACCTAAACAGGGTTGCTATTAGTTGGAACTGACTCAATGGCATTTAATAACAACAACAACAATATTCCACTTAATGGTAGAAGATTGGATGCTTTCCCCATTAGATCAGAAACAAGAAAAGGAAGTGCATTCTTGCTACTTCTAGTCAAGAGTGATTGACAATTCTCTCCAGCGCAATTAGAAAAGAAAACAAAATAAAAATAATCCAAGTTGGGAAGGAAAAGGTAAAACTATCTCAATTCAGAGATGTCATGTATTTGCATACAGAAAATTCTAAGGAATATACAATAAAAACTATAAGAAATAATAAATGAGTACAACAAGGTTACAGGATACAAGATCAATATATAAAAGTTAATTGTATATTTATACATTAGCAGTGAAGAATTGAAAAAGGAAACTAAGAAAACAATTCTATATATACTATAATTAAAAATTAGGAATCGATTTATCAAAAGAAGCTTAATATTTGTATATTCAAAACTAAAAAATGTCATTGAAAGAAATATAAAAAGACCTAAATAAATGAAAAGATATTTTATGTTCACAGATTGGAAGATTTAACATTGATATATATATTTAACACAATCCTTATAAAAATTATAGGTTTCTTTTGTACAGAAGTTGTTAAGTTGATGCTGAAATTTACATAGAAATCCAACAGGCCCAGAATAGCCAAATCTATCTTGAAAAAGAAAACGAAGTTGAAGAACTTATACTTTCTGATTTCAAAACTTATTACAGAGCTACAGTTATAAAGATTAGGCGGTACTGGCATGAGGATAGATATAAGTCAGTGGAATGGATTTGATAGAAATAAACCTTTACATTAATGGTCAATTGATCTTTGACACTAGTGTTAAGAGAGGAAAGAATAGTCTTTCAAACAAATGGATACCCACAAGCAAAAGAATGAAACTAGACCCCTACCTCAAATCATATACAAAAGTGAGATCAAAATGGATAATGGTCTAAATGTAAGAGCTACAACTATAAAACTCTTAGGAGAAAACATAGGAGTAAATCTCTATGCCCTTGGACTAAGCAATGATTTTTTAGATATGACACTAAAACCTTAAGTGACAAAAGAAAAATGGATGGATTTAACTGCAACAAAATTATGAACATTTTGCTGCTAATGATACCATTTGTTGTTGTTAAGTGCCGTTGAGTCGGTTTTGACCCATAGTGACCCTGTACAGGGTTTTCAAGGGTGTAAATCTTTACGGGAGTAGAAAGCCTGATCTTTCTCCCTCGGAGCAGCTGGTAGTTTCGAACCGCTGACCTTAAGGTTCGCAGCCCGATTCATAACCACTACGCTACCAGAGCTCCTTAAGAAGGTGAAAAGACAACTTTCAGAATATGAGAAAATATTTGCAAATAATATATCCAACAGGAGACTTATATATAGAATCCTCACAACTCAATAATAAAAGACAACACAATTTTAAAATAGGCAAGCAATTTGAAAAGAATTTTCTCCAAATAGATACACACAGTCAATAAGTACATGAAAAGATGCTCAATATTATTAGTAATTGTTGTTGTTGCTCAGTATCATCGAGTCGATTCCTACCCATAATAAACCTCTACAGGTTTGCTAAACCTCCAAGGAGCAGCTGGTGAGCTTGAATCGCTGACCTTGCAATTCAAACCGACTTTGCAGCCCAGAGCATTAACCCACAGCGCCACATAAAGAAAATCCAAATCAAAACCACAGTGAGATACTACTTAACCCCCAGAAGGATTGTTATCATAAAAAAGAAGGACAACAACAAGTGTTGCTGAGTATGTGGAGAAATTAGAAACCTCAGCCATTTGCTGGTGGGAATGTAAAATGATGTAACTGCTCTGGAAAATATGCTTGTTACCATATGATCTAGAGAGTCCATTGCTAGGTATTTACCCAAGAGAAATGAAAACAGAAAAACTTTTACACAAATGTTTATTGTGACATTATTCATCATAGCCAGAAAGTGGAAAAAAGCCCAATGTCTATAAACTGATAAATGAATAAGCAAGTACAGCGAAATATTTAATATGGATCTTCTATCCATAGTCTTTGTAACTCCCACCAAATGACTTTTTTGTGAAGGAGTGGAAAGATGCAGATAGGATGATATAATTCAGTTCCAACACACAGTTATTAGGATTAATTGGGATTGTAAAAACTTGGAATGCTAACAGGAGGATTGACCAATTTTGCCATCCTACTGGGTTTTAAATGAGCCATCACAGAAGCAGGAATGGGGATCTCATTACCAACAAGAAGGAAGAGGCAGGTTTGGAGTGTGTTGTTTGGATCCTGAGATAGAACTGTGACACCAGAGAAAAAGCAGAGGAGCAGCAGCCACAGAGCCAGAGCAGGAAACAGGCAGCAGGTTTCCCAGCTCATGGAGCAAGGAAAGCTAAGCATCTTTGAGTGGAGGCTTACAGAAGAATGGAGTGCCCTTTTGAGCATTTATCAGCAGTCCTAAAGTGGTGTAGTGGTTATGAATCAGGCTGCTATCATCAGGCTCAGCAGTTTGAAACTACCAGCTTCTCTGCAGGAGAAAGATGAGGCTTTTTGCTCCCATAAAGATTTACAGCCTCATAAACCCTGTACAGGGTCACTATGAGTTGGAACCGACTCCATGGCACATAACAACAACAACAAAAGAGCTTTATAATATTGCTTGATGAAGGCAGAGGCCAGACAGACCAGTCTGTGGCCGTGGCAGAGAATAGGATGTCCTGAACATTGAACTGTATTCTGAATAATTCTAATCCTGAATTGTAACCTGTTAATGTCCCTAATTTACCCCATAATTGTGAGTATTGACTGTGAGTTCTGCCTGGCCATTACAGTGAATAATGGAGCCCAGATGAGAAGTAGAGAATGCTGTGGGAGGGGTGTTTGCATCATAATTAGGAGAGTAGGGGCATGTCTGATCTTAAACTCACATTAATTGGCCTTGGGCAGATGGTGAGTCAGATTCTCCTCTCTTGTGTCAGAGGAGGTCAGGCACTGCCCCAAGTCATTTTCTTACATACAATGGAATATTATTTAGCAATAAAAATAAATGAAGCTCTGATGCATTTTGTGACATGGATGAACCTTAAACACGTAATACAGAGTGAAATAACTCAAACACAAAAGGCCAAATATTGTATTACCTGTTTTTATGAAATATATAGAATAGGCAAATTCATAGAGGCCAAAGTTTATTAGAGGTTGCCAGCAGCAGGTGGGAATGGGAAGTAGGGAGTTATGCTTAAGAGGTACTGAGTTTCTGTTAAGGATGATGAGCAAGTTTGAAAATGGATAGTGGTGATGGTGGCAAAATACGATCAATATAATTAACGCCATTGAATTATATATTTAAAAATGGTTGAGATAGCAAATATTTTGTTATATACAGCCTACCACAAAATATTTTAACATAGTATATCCATATAACAGAATATTATTTGACCATAAAAAGCAATGAAGTACTGAATCATGTGAACACAGCTAAACCTTGCAAACATCATGTTAGATTAAAGAAGTCAGACGTATAAGGTTACATATTGTATGGCCCATAGAAGAGGGGGGCCCATAAAAGAGGGGAACCCATAGAGACAGAAAGTAGAGTAGTGTTTGTCAGGTGCTGAGGAGACAGGGAAATTGGTAGTGACTTCTAATGGGTTTCCTTCCAGGATGGTGAAAATGTTACGAAATTAATTAGTGGTGACAGATTCAAACTTCTCTGAATGCACTAAAAATCATTCATTTGTAGACTTTTAAATGATGAATATTAAATTGTTGAATGTTAAATACATGCCAATAAATTTAGTAAATATGCATAATCCCTATCAAATTATTCAATGCCGTTGGCTGCCTAAAAGAACAGCCATTCTGTGCAATTCACTTTGTACATTTGGCATAAATGTCATGACCTGTTAAATGTTATACACACACATTCCCTAACCAAGGCCCTTCTGACCTATATACATACATATGATTCTGTGACACACTCACCTGAGCATACAGTCTTGTCACAAAAGTAGTATGGTTGGAAGTGAGAGGACGGTGAATTCATCAGGTACAATAGAATCTGAGTGGGAGGCAAAGAGGTAATAGGAATGTTTTAGGGAAGTGAAAGGACAGTGATGAGTACAAGGTAAAGAAAATAACAGGTTTGTTGTTGTTAGGTGCCATCAAGTCAGTACTGACTCATAGCAACCTTATGCACAGCAGAACGAAATACTGCCCGATCCTGGGCCAACCTCACTATTGTTGCCACGCTTGAGTCCATCGATTCTGCTACTTGGTAGTTGAGTGAAAACTTGGGAAACAATACAGTTACTAAGCAAAATCATCAAAGATATCAAGTTTGATGTCATTTATGAATGGTTAGAAAAAGAAAATGCAGAAAATCTAAACATGTCATGGTGGTGGTGTCTTTCTTTAACTTCACAAGAGGAAGGAGAATCAAAATTAACCACTTAAGGCTGATTCCTATGTGGTGGAGGTCAATCATGTCTCTACCTGCCACCTTTTTACCAATTTTGACACCAACTGTCCCTCCTATGGCACTCTCTACTCTGCTGGGTTTGATTATTCCATGCAATGGTCACACAGAACTCAGAGACCACACTCACCACTATGAGGTTTACTAGGGAAATCATAGCTTACAATTCAGATTCAGTTTCAGAAATGCTCAGGATACAGTTCTCCAGTCATGACAGTCTCTTCGCCACTGTACTACAGGCAGGTGTCTATCTGGTCCTTCTCCCCGCAGCCTCTACCTTACGTAGGCAAGTGTACAGAGCTCTTTTAGCTCTGCTGGTAAGTGTCCAGAGGCACCCAATTCCACCGGCAAGCCTCATGCCCAAGGTACTCAGCTTTCTTACTCCATGGGTCAGTGCCCCGGCTGGTCTCCTGGTTCTGCTGCAGCCATATCTCTGCCACTGCTTTTCAACAATCTCTGGTGATACAATTTTATCTATCTGTCTCTTGAATCTAGCAGGTTTCCAGCACAAGGACACTGAATCAAAGAATGAAATTTACTCCTGGATCTTCCTCCTTGGTTGCCTCTCAGAAGACAAAACCGACCAATCCCCTCTTTAGGGGTCCATATACCTTATTTGTATGGTTGCCCACCCTGCCCCCCAAGGGTGTCATGAACCTTATTAACATTATTAAGTTATTCAATCCCCTTAATGGGTCACAAGAACCTCATGTGTATAGTTCTACCCTGTCATTTGGAGACTATGTCTACAAGAGCCATATTCTGCCATTGAGTGATACTCAGAATCCAGCTTCAAGAAAAAAAATAGCAGTAACTTGATATTTTTGTTTTTGCAATTTGTAAATCATAAAGAACAACAAAAATACAATCAGAAATTATTTTGCAGAAGTTTACAAACAATTTCAATACAAAGCAAAATTCATAAAAGGATTTCTAGATAGGAATTAGAGCAGGGCTTAGAGAAAAGCACACGATACTGGAATTCTAATACTGGATAATTATTTTCCAGGTTTTAGACTGTTTTGAGCATTTCCCATGGCCCTAAATTATTATCTTAAACCATCTGTTGTGTTCTGACAGTTTATGTGACTTCAGCTTCCTTGATTTCCTGTCTGGTAAGTCATACACTGTATTAACATTAATATAATAAATGAGCAGTTTACTATCTCTGATAGAAGTCAACAGCCTCAAATACACTTGTGGAAGCTATATTTATAATAACAAACACCTGTGCAAATTTGCTTTCATGAGGCACACAATAGCTTCCTCCTGAAGATAGCACCCTTTGATAAAGTGAATAATAAAGTTTTCATCACATCATTTTTTTTCTTGTCTCTCTGATATGCCAGCAAGCAAATGTTTCTTTCGATTAATATTCTGTTACTTGCACAAAAGCTTTTTGCTAGTAAAGGTTGTATTTCTGGAGGACAGTAAAACTAAGTGAAATAATGGTAGGGGCATTTGAATGAAATTTGGGATAAAAATACACATAACACCTTAAAAATATTTTATTCAGTTCAATTCATTTCAACTCCACAGATAATAAATACCTACAATGTGTCTTGTGGAGAAGCCCTGGAGGCAGGGTGGGTTACCATTGGTGGTTCAAGCCCACCAAACATCCCACTGGAGAAAGACGAGGTAGCCTCTTTCCATGAAGATGTACAGTCCTTCTCTGTCCAGTAGCCTTGCTATGAGTCAGAATCGACTAAGGACAATGGGTTTGGTGGGTTCGATGTGTTCTACATAGATCCCTGAGTGGTGTAAGCAGTTTATGATTGGCTGCTAGGTTAAGGGTTGGTGGTTTGAACCTACCCAGCAACACCACAGAAGAAAGGCTTGGCAATCTTCTTACTTAAAGATTACAGCCAAGAAAATCCTATGGAGCAATTGTACTCTGTAAAACATGGGATCACCATGAGTCAGACCAATTTGAGGGCCCTGAGTACTGGATTTTGCGTCCTGCAGTTCCCTACATGGCACTGTCCTCACTTTCACAGAGGTTATAATCTGGTATGTTAGGCAAGATGCCACAAAATGATTAAAAGAATAAGATAAAAGGTGGTGGTTGTTGTTGAGTGCTATCGAGTTTGTTCTGACTCAGTGACCCTGCGTAGGGTTTCCAAGGAGCAGCTAGTAGGTTTGAACCATTGACCTTGAAGTTCAAACTGACCTTGTGGTCCAAAGCATTCTCCTGATAGTATAATCTTAACCAAATTTTGCCACTAAGAACAGGTATGGTGCTTAATTGTGTGAGGCAGCTCTATAACACAATTAAAAGGGAACTCTTTACATAGCAGATGTGGTAGATTTGTAATTGATATGTTTATATATATATATATGTACATACACATATATGTAGTTATATATAATTTAATATATATGAACATATATAGTAAATATATATATAGAATCCTGGTGTGGTGCTGTGGGTTAATGTACTGGACTGCAAGGTTGGCTTGAATCACAAGATTGGTGGTTCAGACTCATCAGTCACTCCTCAGAAACCATATACAGGGTCACTGTGGGGGTTCAGAACCGACTTGAAGGCACTTAACAGTAGCTTGTTGTTGTTGGACTCCTGGTGTGACACTTTAGGATAAGCACTGGACTTCGAACCAAAAGGTCAGTGGTTCAAACTCATCAGTTGCTCCTTGGAAACATTGTACATGGTCAATATGAGTCAGAATTGACTATATAGCACTTAACAACAATATCTATATCTATATATACATATAATAGGATCTACATACAAACACGCCACACCAGGACTACCTCTCTCTATATTTGGTGATGGTGGTAGTGGTATGTCATTGAATTAGTTTTGGTTCATAGCAATCCTATATAGAGTTTCTGAGGCTGTAAATCTTTATGGGAGCAGAAAGTCTCATCTTTCTTTCAAGAAGCAGCTTGTGGATTAGAACTTCTGACCTTGTAGTTAGCAGTCCAATGCATAACCCACTATGCCATCAGGGTACTCTCTACCTGTCTGTCTGTCTGTCTATCTATCTATCTACTTCACTGCTTTTGCTTATCTAGAGAATTTAGCCTAAGGCAATATCTTAATTGAAAAATAGGTGAAGTACATAAACAATTTACAACATAAAAATAGAATGGCTAATACACATTTTAAAAAGCTCAAATTAATTGATATTAAAATAATGCTAATTAAACAAGATGAGATGCCTCTTTCAGCCATTAGATTGGTGAAGATTCAAATTCCCCATGGCTGGGGAATATGTGGGAAAACAGGATACACGTATGCTTCTGATGAGACTGGAACTTGGAATCATTGTGTTGGAGGCAATTTAGAAATATAAATCAAATGGATAAAATATGTAAATACTTGATCTAAGTAACTCCCTTATGAAACTATATTCTAAGAAATAATGTACTAGGTATTCAATAATGTAACATATATTCTTGGGACTGCTCATGAAAATTGAGAAACAACCTAAGTACCTAACAATAGATTAGACAAGTAAATCTAAACAACAGAACACCATGCTATTGTTGTTGTTGCTGTTAAGCGCTCTTAAGTTAGTTCTTGAGAACTCATAGCAACTCATAGCAGCTGGTGAGCTTAAACTGGCAACCTTGTGGTTGCTGTCCAGCGCATTAACCCACAGCATCACACCAGGACTCCATGTTGTTGTTATTGTTGTTGTTAGGTGCCATCGAGTCAGTACCGACCCATAGTGACCTTATGCACAGCAGCACGAAACACTGCATGACCCTGGGCCAACCTCACTACTGCTGTCACACTTGAGTCCATCGATGCTGCCACTTGACCAATCCATCTCGTTAGGGATCTTCCTCTTTTTCTCTGACCCTCCATCTTATTGTTGTTAGGTGCTGTCAATTCAGATCTGGCTTACAGTGACCCTATCACAACAGAACGAAACCCTGTCTGGTCCTGCGCCATCCTTACAGTTGCTATGTTTGAACTCATTGTTACTGCCACTGTGTCATTCCCCTTTGTTGGGAGTCGTCATCTTTAAGCATGATATCCTCCTCCTGGGATTGATACCTCCTGAGAACATGTATGAAGAATGAGAGACAAACCTTCACCATCCTTGATGCTAAGAAGCATTCTGGCTGTACTTCTGCCAAGTTAGATGTTTGTTCTTCTGGCTGTCCACAGTATTTTCAATATCCTTCACCAAGACCATAATTCAAATGCATAGATTCTTCGATGGTCTTCATTATTCACAGTCCCACTTACACATGTATATGAGATGATTGAAAACACCATGACTTAGGTCAGGTACATTTTAGTCCTCAAACCAACATCTTTACTCTTGAACACTTTAAAAAAGCCTTTTGCAGCAGATTTACCTAATGCAATATGTTAATTTGACTGCTGCTCCCATGAGTGCTGGCTATGGATCCAAGTGAAAAGCAGATTTTGACA
>NW_006408642.1:4559731-4570834 GCF_000296735.1 Chrysochloris asiatica
GCTGGTGTGCCCACTAGCTCAGGCACCCCTATAGTCACCAGAATGGAGGTGCATAGACAGCAAGGGACCAATGATCAGATACCAAGAGAAAATAACGTCCACACCTTTATCTCAGCAGTTCTGCCAGGCGTCTGTAGCCGCTCCGATCCTTCCCCCATGTGGTCTCACCCAAGATGGTGGCTCCTGGAGCAGCCGAGCATCCTGGACTAGAGAGCAATAGATTTCTTGCTTCTGCCACAAATTCCCCCAGCTGTTAGCCTTCCAACCTTCTCAGTATTCCGTTATATATGGTTCAGAGTTCTGGGACCATCCCCTGAGCCTGCTTGGTCAGGTATTCTGTATTGTTGTTGGCGGAGCTCTCTGTTACACGTCTACCCAATCCGCCATCTTGTTTGTTCTCCTCCTTCTATCTTCTTTTGATGTTTCCAGTATCATTCAATATTTTGTTTATTGTTGTTGTTAAGTGCCGTCGAGTCGATTCCGACCCATAGCAACCCTGTATAGGGTTTCCAAGGAGCAGCTGATGAGCTTGAACTACCAACCTTTCAGTTTAAAAGGCTTTGTTCAATGCATTAACCCACAGCGCCACAGCAGGACTCCACTATTTTGCTTATAGTATCCTTAATATTGCAACTCAAGGCTTGAATTTGTTCTTCAGTTCTTTCAGCTTCAGACATGCAGAGCGAGTTCTTCTCTTTTGGTTTTCTAACTTCAGAGGTTTGCACATCTCATTATAATGCTTTAATTTGTCTTCTCAAACTGTGGTATTAACTGGTCTTCCAGTTATTCTATCACAGACAGCACTGCTACTTTAAGATAGATCTTGAAATGATCTTTATGATGATGAATGATCTTTATGAAAATTCTCAATTTTTTGTTTCCAGCATAGTGAAACATATTATTTATTGTCTGATTCAAAATGGCCAATCCCAGTCATTTAGGCTCACTTGTGGTGATATAGGATAAACACTGGACTGCTAATCATAAGGTTAGCAGTTCAAACCCACCAGCCCCTCCTCAGAAATCTTATATGGATTGCTATGAGTTGGAATTGACTCCAGGGCACATAACAACAACAATGCCTAGGATATGAATCTTTATGCTTTCCATTTAATTTATGACAACTTCCAATTTTTCTAGATTCATGCTTTGTGTATTCCACATTCTGATTATTCATGGATGTTAGCATCTGCTTCTTCTCATTCTGAGCTGTGTCACATCAACAAATGGAGGTCTCAAAAGCTTTGCTTCATTTACAACATTAAGGTCAACTCTTCCTTGAGGAGGCAGCTCTTCCCCAGTCCTATTTTGAATGCCTTTCGGGATCTGGGCCACTAACCTCAAGATCAGTAGTTGGAATCTACTAGTCATTCTGCGGGAGAAAGATGAGGCTTTCTACTCTTGTAACAATTTACAGCCAAAGAAATCCTATACAAGTTCACTATGAGTTGGAATCCAACTCCATGGCACACAACCACTACCACCACCTGAGGTGCTCATCTTCCAGCACTGTATCTGACCATGTCCTGCTGCTATTCATAAGGTTTTCAGTGACTAATCACTCAAAAGTGATCCACCTCTCCTTTTTCCTAGTCTGTTTTAGTCTGGAAGCACAACTGAAATTTGCGCACTATGAGGGACCCTGTTGGTATTTAAAATACTGGCGACATAGCTTCCAGTGGCACAGTAGCATGCCAATCACCATAATATGGCATACTGACAGAAAAGTGGTGGATAAGAGAACACCATAGACTTTAAAATTACTTGGAGACATACTGAAGTGGACATTGATGGTTATCACCACTTAGCATCTATTTTCTCTGTCTCCATTACTAGAACAACATAAGGTCACCAGATTCAGGGAAGGTTGTCTGCAACCCCTACCATCTCCAAAGACAAAGGTAACCACAATGGTGTAAGTGATTCACAGGCAAACATGGAACCCAATACAAGCCAATGAGATGCAACCTCCCAAGCCCCCACAGAACACTCCCCCAAAAAACAATGATAAAGCATTGTGTTGTTGTTAAGTGCCATCAAGTTGGATCTGACCCATAGTGACCCTATACAGGGTTTCCGAGGAGTGACTGGTGAGCTTGAACCGCTGACCTTGCAGTTCAAATGGCTTTGCAGTCTGGCTCATTAACCCACAGCGCCACACCAGGACTCATTGTACTGGATACTTATATCTTGCCTACATATATATATATAAAATATGGCAACACAGTCTAAAAACTGAGTTTGTTGTTGTGAATTGAGTGAAGGTTTACAGAAAATATCATCAGTTTTACATTCAACAACTCATACACTATGTTTCATCTCAATGATTGTGATTCCCCTCCATATAACAATTTTCCCACTTCCTCTCCATGATTCTTATTTCCATTCCAACATGCTTCCCATCCCTTTCAACTTCTTCCTTCGATAAAAGTTGCACTTTAGATCTTGAATGGTTGACTATTCCATGGTAATCATACATTACTAGTGCTGCTATCCCCACTACATACCTATCTACTGTTTGGCTGAAAATTGGGCCATTAGGGAATGTTCCATTCCAGATCTGAAGGGTAGGTGAGGGCCATAGTTTTGGATTTCTCTAGTCTCTTTCTGACCAGTAAGCTCAGTGTTTTTTAAAAATAATTTTGAGTTTTGTTCTATGTTTTCTCCAATTCTATCTAGGACTTTCTAATGTGATCTCTTACAGAGCTGTTGTTGTGGTAGCTGGGCACCATCTAGTTCTTCTGGTCCATTGGACTAGTTGATCCCAAGCATATTTAAATTTTTAATACTCTCTTATTTTTTCTGCACATGGGCAGACTAATAGTTGTACCTTAGATGGCCACTCGCGAACGTTTAAGATTCCAGTTGCTACTGGAATCCACATTGTCTTTGTGGACTATGTTATGCCAATTGACCTTGGTTTCTCCTGGGATTATGGTCCTGAATCCCCAGCTCTAGCAACTCATTGCCTTAAGATGTTTGATAATATCTAAGAAGTTTTCATCATTTTCCCCCTGTATGCTCTACCACATTCATAGGTGTGTTCTAGCATGGTGACTCTTAAGCAGCTTATCACAGAGAAATTAGTTTCTCTTCATTTATTGTTCTATTGCTTCCTTTATCATACACCTTCCCCTTTCTCTCTCAAGGTCTCTCTAAAAACATATTGCTTCTGCTCAAGAATATTCTTTATAACTAGGAGAACTTTCAAGATTTATTAACTATAGCTCCAATTCTGAATTCAGTTAGCTCACTTAAGGTATTTGTATTGCTTGTTGTTGTTGTTGTTGCGGTTGTTATGTGCTGTGGAGTCAGTTCTGACTCACAGCGACCCTGTACAGGGTTTCTGAGGCTATAAATCTTTACGGGAGCAGAAAGCCTCATCTTTCTCCCATGGAATAGCTCGTAATTTCGAACTGCTGTTGCTGAGGTTAGCAGCCCAATTCATAACCAGTACACTACCAGAGCTCCTTTTATATTGCTTAAAATGTTATTTATGGTAAAATTGAGTCATGCTTCTGTAGTATTATGGGGAATGATAGTTGATAAAAATGTTTACTTCTACATTTCCCAACTTGAAGATGTCTGATTATGCAATTGTAAAGAAGTTCTACCATGTATTTTGGTGCTACATGTTTATTGCTTTCTGTTTTCAATATATTCTGCTTCCAATCACTCTAAAGCAGCAAAAGCATACATAATGCAAAGGTGATAAGAAACTAAATTAATGTAATTTACATGTTAAGGAGCATTTTAATTTAAAACAGCATGATATTTCTGTCATGGGAGTCCTGGTGTGGCACTGTAGAATAATGCACTGGACCTTAAGGTAGGTTGAATCAGAAGGTTGGCAGTTCAAACTCACCAGTCACTCTTTGGAAACCCTATGCAGAGTCGTTATGAGTAAGAATTGACTCTATGGCACTTAGCAACAACAACAACAACATGTTAAAACCAATTCCAGAGATTGGTTTTAAATTTATATTTCAACTGAAAAAAACTCAAAAGGAATTATTTAATGTGCTTTCGTTTTATTTTGTCAAGAGAAAAAGTTTCCCACTTTATCTTGGTGGTGGCTGTGATTATACGCTTTGGAGTCAGTTCTGACTAATAGTGACCCTGCATAGTTTTTCTAAGGCTATAAATCTTTATGACAGCAGAAAGCCTCATCTTTCTTTTGTAGAACAGTGGTAATTTCAAACTGCTGACTTTGAGGTTAGCAGCCTGATTTGTAACCGCTATGGTACCAGAGCACTTCGTCTTAGGCCTGGTTTTCTAAAAAAAGCAAAACTAGTGACACATATATATGTATATGTAGAAAGAGAAGTTTATCATCAAGAAAATGTCTTGCAGTTGCAGTGTCCCAGCTCTCCAGTGGAAGAGAGAGAGAATCCTTCCCATGTGTCCATTATATTGGGAGCAGGCCACACCCCCAAGGAAGCATCCCTTTAATTGACTGGTTGCTCATAGCCACTCATTACAGAGTTAACTATGCCTGCATTAGGTTTCATCACCAAGGGAATAAGCACATCCCAGCTGATAACCTCTGGAAATTCTGATCTAGTGAAGTTGACACAAAATCTGAACCATTATAGTCCAGCCTTATCAACTTGAAGCCTAAAAACAATATATGAATAATCTCTAAATAAAGAAAATTGTAACGTTGTACTTGTGACTAACATGATATAACTAAAACTAGTACAACCGAAAATGCATTGGTCCCACTTATGTGTTATATGTCACAAATTAACAAAGCAAAAATATTTGATGCACACATGCAAAAGAAAACAAAAAATACATATTCATTTAAATATCCAGAGGGCATATTCTGCAAGCCAGTCTCCTGCCCACAGGCACACAGCTTTACTCAGTCCATGGGCTTAGAGTCTGAAGTTGTTTTGTCTTTCCATGCTACTACCTCTGCTACATTCTCTGTTGTTGCTGCTATTCCAGACAGGGATCCCACACTCCACTTGTGCTCTTTCTTAATGATGGCCCTGGGATCGACTGTTTCCTAAAATGAAAGATCACTACGCCCCCATTTTTAGTTGTATGTCTTCTACAATTACAGTTTTGACAATCACAGTCCTACTAATAATTACTCACAATTGAAATCATAAAATCCTATCAACATTATCTCCCACCCCCTTTCACCAGACCCATCTGGAAAAAAAGAAAATTATTCAATGGGGATTCTACCTTCATTCTAAAATTAAGTTTGTCCATGACAGTTTGTGTGCCAGCCACTTCATGCCTTTATAGCTCCCCATTTTAGCCAATGTCTAAATTGTCTATCCATATCAACCCAATTCAAGTTCACCATCCACTCCTTGGAAACCCCCGACATGATTGCTATGAGTTGTAACTGATTTGATGGCACTTAACAACAATCGACGCTATTCACTGAGGAGACAAGCATGTTTCTTGATATGAAGAATTTTCCATTCTAATTAGAATTTTGAGCAACTGTACCCATAAGCAAAAGTCCAGTTCATCAAATTGTATCAGTTGACACTTGCTCAGAGTATCAAATGTCTTTATCTTCATCTGATCAGGTTCTGGTCAGCTCAACCCTAGTCATCCAAGCTCGGTCAAATGGGTACCAGTTACAAGTTTGGGAGTTTACACACACCTCCCTGCACGTCAAACTATCTGGCACCTTCACTCTCATCCCTAGCCTAGCTCCCATGGGCTAGGTCAGTGTCCATGAGCTCGGGAGTTCACACAACTCCCTAAACTTAAGACCAGTCGGCCTTCCCGCTTCTCTTATATCAAGGTCAATAGGTGCCAATAGAATAATTCCAAACTCAGCCCTGCTCTTCACTGCTGCATTTCCCCCAGTTCCACTCACACATAGACTCAGGCAGTCACCAGTGTGCATATGGCTCGCTGGTTCCCTTTAACTTTCAACCCTAGAAGGGGCTTTTCTCTGGTGACAGACTTTCCTTGCCTCCAAAACTCAAAACACCAAACTGTCCACTTTTTTTCTGCTTCCTTTCAATCCTGAATCTCTTGTTCTCCCAGAACTTCTAGGTTAGTCTTCATGCATTTTCTAATGCAAGTGTACCAACTCTGAAGGTTCTGGGTGAGGCTCAGGATTCCACCTAAAGCCCTATAAAGACAAATTCTAATGCACCTTTTAGCAAATCCGATCAAGTTTAGGTTGAAGGTGGGCTTACAAATTCTCTGCAATCTAATTCCTAACATCTCTATCACACATGTACGCCTATTTTATAATAATAGGCAGGAAAAATCAATATCCAAAAGGTATATTATCAAATACATAAGCAATTTTAAAACACCTAAGTTCAATCTTTTCTTCTCCCTTGGCCTAACCCAATTCATATTCATATGCACATTTGGTTTTGGACCTCTGGCAAGGTGGATTCCAGTAGGCCCAGGCCCCAGATCATCCATCCTTTTTAATTAGTGTGTCATTGGTTCCAGGCAACTCCAGAAGCTGCTGCTCTCCTGACTTAAGTATTTTATCCCACGCCCCTTCATTCCCTCTCCTATAAAATCTCATAATTTCATAGATCTGGGGCCATTGCAATGAATCCTGCTCACAGTGCCAACTGCTTAAACTAAGTAGAGACTGTGTCTCACTTCCTCTGACTCCACAAGAGGGAAAGAAGACCAAACTCAAAATCAGTCCAAGGATAATTCCTATGAAGTGGAAGTCAAAATGCCTCCACTCTATATCAGTGCCTTAAGAAATTAGTCAGCCTTGAGAACCAATTTAGAAAATTCACTTTTGTGATTTTATTTCTCTAGCACCCCACTCTTTTGGTATCACATATATTAGCCCATGTTTTCTGGGGAAGCAAAATCAGTGAAACATGTGGTGCTGTAGGATAAGCACTGGACCATGAAATCAGTTTGCAAGGTAGGCAGTTCAAACTCATCAGCCACTCCTCAGAAATGCTATACAGGGTCACTATGAGTTAGAATCAACTTGACAGCACTTAACAACAACATATAGAGAGACAGAAGTTTATTATCAAGGAAATGGCTTACAATTTCAGAGTCCCAGGTTTTCAGTGAAAGAGAGAAAGTCCCTTCCATGTGTCTGTTATACTGAGAGCATGCCTTTAATTGATTGGCTGCTCATAGCCACTCATCAGATTTAACTATGCCTGTATAAGGTTTCCTCACCATGGGAATAAGCACATCCTAACTGCTAAACCTCTGGAAATCCTAGCCTAGTCAAATTGGCACAAAACCCTAACTATTACACACTTGAATAAAGGACAAATTACAATGATAATTCAAACAACTGGATAGCAGTAAAGAAGGAATTAAGAATTATTGTTATATGAAAAAAGAAACATCTTATTAGGAATTTTGTTGTTGTTGTTGTTGTTAAGTGCCGTCGAGTCGGTTCCGACCCATAGCGACCCTGTACAGGGTTTCCGAGGGTGTAAATCTTTACGGGAGTAGAAAGCCTCATCTTTCTCCCGCGGAGCAGCTGGTAGTTTCGAACCGCTGACCTTAAGGTTCGCAGCCCGATTCGTAACCACTACGCTACTGTGAATTAAATTGCTAGGCACAAAATATGGCAATAACTTTTTTGTAAGTGGTTAGAATGGTTAAAGATTCAGATAAATATAAAAACAAACCAAACCCATTGCTGTCAAGTTAATGCTGACTCATAGCAATCATATGTTGTTGTTGTTACTAAGTGCTGTTGAGTCTGTTCCAACTCATAGGGACCCTGTATCTGGTTCCTAAGGAGTGACTGGGAGTTTGAACCGCCAAACTCGTGTTTCAAACCGACCTTGTGGTCCAGTGTGTTATCCTGCAGCACTACACTAGGACTCCCATGTTGTTGTTGTTCTTAAATTCCCTGGAATTGGTTCCATCTCACAGTGACCCAGCACAGGGTTTCCGAGGCTATAAATCTTTACAGGAGCAGAAAGCCTCATCTTTCTTCCATGGAACAGCTAGTAGTTTTGAACTGCCGACCTTGAGGTTAGCAGCCCGATTTGTAACCACTATGCTACCAGCACCACACTAAGACTCCCATAGGACAGAGTAAAACTGCTCCATAGTGTTTTCAATACTGCAGATCCGTATGGAAGCAGAATGCCATGTCTTTCTTCCGCAAAGTTGGTGGTGAATTCAAGCCATTCACCATAGTTAATCATAGTGCCACCAGGGTTCCTAAAGATTCAGAAATGAGGGGACATCAGAAACAAGTGAAATAAAATGGATAGTAATGATACTGTGAAACCCTGGTGCGGCACTGTTGGATAAGCACTGGACTGATAACTACAAGATCAGCAGTTCAAACCCACAAGCCACACTCAAAAACTCTATCCAGGGAAGAAGAATATCAAAAGTACCACGGACTTCCGGAAGAACAAACAAATTTGCGTCGGAAGAAGTATCACCAGAATGCGCCTTAGAAGGCAAGATGGTGAGGCTTTGTCTCTCAACTTTGGACATAGTATCTGGAGAAGAACATTATACTTGGTAAAGTGGTGGGTTCCCGAAAAAGAGGAAGATCCTCAATAAAATGGATTGGTACATTGGCAGCAGCAATGGACTCAAGTGTAATGATAACTGTGAGGATGGCGCAGGACCAGGCAGTGTTTTGTTCTGTTGTACACAGGGTCACTATGAGTCAGAGCCAACTCAGTGCCACCTAACAATAACAGCATGAGTCAGAATTAACTTGACAACCCACAGCAATAACAAAAATGAAGAACTGTACTCGAACAAATCTGAATACTTAGAAGAAATGAACAAATTTCTAGAATCACACTACCTACCTAAACTAACACAGACAGAAGTAAAAAATTTGAACAGACCCATGCCAAAAGAAGACATTGGTCAGGTCATTAAAAAGCCTACCTCTTCCCCACTACTCCACCTCCCCCCCCCAAAAAAAAAGTCCTGGCCCAGACAACATCAGTGGTGAATTCTATCAAACATTCAATTCTACTCAAACTATTTCATATAAACAAGGATGGATTATTCCCACATTAATTTTATGAAGTAAGCATAACACTGATACCAAAACCAGGCAAAGAACGCAAAAAATTATAGACCAATATCCCTCATAAACACAAACACAAAAATCCTCAACAAAACCCTAACCAATAGAATCCAACAACAAAATACACTGGTCAAAAATATAATATATTATGACCAAGTGGGATTCTTGTCAAGTATACAAGAATGGTTCAGCATTAGAAAAATAATCAATGTAATCTACCATATAAATTAAACAAGGGAAAAGGTCATATTAATGACTAAATCTATGTAGAAAAGGCATTTGATAAAATCCAATACCCAATCCTGATAAAAATACTTAACAAAATAGAAAGAAAATTCTTCAATATGAATAAAGGCATAAATGCAAAAGTCAACAGCCAATATTAATCTCAACAGAGAGAGAATGAAAGTATTCCCCTTGAGAATGGGAACCAGATCAAAATGCCCTTTATCATTACTCCTAATCAAAATTATGTTGGAGGTGTTAACAAGAGCTATAAGACAAGAAAAAATATTAAAAACATCAAAATTGGCAAAGAAGAAGTAAAACTTTCTCTATTTGCAGGTGACATAATCCTATATACTGAAAATTCCAAAGACTCAGCAAGAAAATTACTGGAACTCATTGAAAGATTCAGAAAAGTGGCAGGGTACAAGATCACATGCAAAAATCAGTGAATTCCTTTACATTAACAAAGAGAACTATAAAAAGAAATCAGGAAAACAATACAATTTACAATAGTCACCCAAAAGAAGAAATAGTTAGGACTAAATCTAACCAAAGAAACAAAAGGCCTATATAAAGAAATCTACAAACCTCTACTACACAAAACCAAAGGGGGCTACATAAATAGAAGAAAATACTATGTTCATGGATAGGAGGACCTAACATTGTGAAAATGTCACTACTACTCAAAGTAATCCACAGATACACTGTAATCCTGACACAGATTCTAACATCACTCTTTAGAGAGGGAAAAACCAATCACCAACTTTATATGAAAAAGAAGGAGACCATGAATAAGCAAAGCACTATTAATGTCAGTGGTTCAAACCCACCAATTGTTTCTTGGAAATTCTATACAGGGTTGCTTGTGGTTGTAATTAACTTGATGGCACTTAACAACAACAACAACAATAAAGAAGAACAAAGTAGGAGGCCTTACACTTCCCAACCTCAAAACTTATTACATAGCCACAGTAGTCAAAACAGCCTGATTCTGTCTGTACAACAGAAACAAACCAATCAATGGAACAGAATTGAGAACCAAAAAGTAATTCATCCACTTTGGGCAGCTGATCTTTGACAAAGGGATGAAAATCATTAAATGGGGAAGAGATAGTCTCTTAAGCAAATGGTGCTGGCAAAACTGGATATTCACGTGCAAGAAAATGAAACAGGACCCATATCCTACACCATATACAAAAATCAACTCAAGATGAATCAAAGATCTAAATGTAAATCCTAAAAATATAAAGTCCATCAATGAAAAAATACAGAGAAATTTTGGGGCTCCAATACAAGGCATGCTATCAAACATAACAGAAAATATGCTAACAGTAGAAGAATAACTAGATGACTAGGACCTTCTAAAATTAGACACTTATATGGTGCTGTGGGCTAATACGTTGGACTATAAGGTCGGTTCGAAGCGCAAAGTTGGTTGTTCAAACTCTCCAGCTGCTCCTTGGAAACCTTACAGAGGGTTGCTATGGGTTGGACTAACTCAATGGCACTTAACAACAAACAACAAGAATGCATCAAAAGATTTCACCAAATCAAAAGAATTTGAAGAGAACACACAGACTGTAAAAAAATTTTTTGCAATGATATATTGGACAAGGAACTAATTTCTAAAATTTACAGAAAACTTCAGCATGGCAAACAATTACATTTTAAAATGAACAGAGGACATGAACAATTTACTAAGCAATCATTAGTTATTGTTGTTGTTAAATGCCGTCGAGTGGGTTCCCACCCATAGCGACCCTGTACAGGGTTTCTGAGGCTGTAAGTCTTTACGGGAGCAGAACGCCTCATCTTTCTCCCATGGAGCGGCTGGTAGTTTCGAACTGCTGGCCTTAAAGTTCACAGCTCGATTC
>NW_006408642.1:4572929-4574704 GCF_000296735.1 Chrysochloris asiatica
TCTCTTCATATATGATGTTCTTGATGTCATCCCACAACTCTTCTGGTCTTCGGTCTTTAGTGTTTAATTCATCAAATCTGTTCTTCAGATGATGTTATTCTGACAATGTAGCAGAGAAACATTGTCAGAATAAACAAAACTAGACAAAAACAAATGATGGCCACTTACTTTAAAAGTTGGCAAAAGATATACCATATGTTCCAGCAATCCCAGTTGTTGTTGTTAAGTGCTGTCTAGTCAGTTCCAATTCATAGCGACCCTGTATAGGATTTCTGAGGCTGTAAATCTTTTTGGGAGCAGAAAGTCCCATCTTTCTTCCACAGAGTGACTACTGACCTTGTGGTTCTCAGTCCACTGCTTATTTTCTACAATCACCGAGCTCCCAGCAATCTCAATACTTGGTATGTAATCTAGAGAAATAAGGGCCATGACAGGAATACAGGTATGTATACCCATTCATTACAGCATTAGTCACAATAGAAAAAAGATGGAAACAATCTAAATGTCCATCAATGGGAGAATGGATAAACAAACTGTGGTGCAAACACAGAATACTATGAAATGGTAAACAGTAATGAATCTGAGAAACACATGGATGAACCTGGAGGACATTATGCTAAGTGAAATTGTTGTTGTTAGGTGCCATCAAGTCAGTATCGAATCATAGCAAACCTATGTACAACACTGCCCAGTCAAGGGTCGAACTCATTCTAGTTGCTATGCCTGAGCCCATCGCTACCACTCCTGTGCCAATCCATCTCGTTGGGGGTCTTCCTCTTTTTATCTGACCCTCCACTGTGCCAAACATGATATCCCTCTGCAGTGACTGGTCCCTCCTAATAATAAATCAGAAGTATGAGAGACGAAGTCTGGTCATCCTGGCTTTCCGGGAGCACTCTGGCTGTACTTCTTCCAGCACAGATCTGCTTGTTCTTTTGGCAGTCCGTGGTACTTTTAATATTCTCCTCCAACACCATAACTCAAATACATCAATTCTTCTACAATCTTCTTAGTTGCTGTCTAATTTTCACATGCATATGAGGTTATTGAATATGTTGTGTGATATTTTTATATATTATTTATATGATTTGGATCAAGTTGCTTTCCAAGTTTCAAATGAGGGTGAAAAACAATCCATGTGATCTGATGCTCAGATTTAAAATAGTGGAGTGGGAATTTTTGTGTCTAAAAGGCCCCACTGTATAACTGATGTACCAATTTAGCTGATAGCTAATGTGTCCATTGCTCTAATTCCTGATTACACCATTACTTGGATAGATGACTGGCAATGGGAATAGAGCCTCTAGCCCAATGATAGTTACATTATGGTTCTAAAGTATATCTTTGGCTGACACCTCAGAGGTTATTGTTTTGCAGTAAGAGAACAAAGAAGTCTAGTCTTAATGGGTTCACCTAGTTCCATGTGCATAGGAAGTCACATCATTAGCTCTTTCCAGGTGCCCTCACAGATGAACATCCATCACCACTGCTAGAAACACAATTACAGGCAAGGACCTTAGTAATGAGGGTGCCTTATCAACCTACCAGCACCTCATGGGACCGCCACTGACACCATGCTGGGGTGTGTGATAAACTAAATCAAAGTGACAGCCTTGATACCATCTTCCTACATAATTTCTGATAAGTAATCCACTCACTGTGTGGTGCTGTGGGCTAAAGCACTGGCAAGAATGGTTGGTTTGAACCCTAAGGTTCACTGTTCAAACTCGCTAGCTGATCCTTGGAAACCCTATACAAAGTTGCTATGAGTTGGA
>NW_006408642.1:4579304-4583322 GCF_000296735.1 Chrysochloris asiatica
GATTTACACCCTCGGAAACCCTGTACAGGGTCGCTATGGGTCGGAACCGACTCGACGGCACTTAACAACAACAACAACAACAGATTGTTTACATACAACTATTTCTCCAAGGGTAGAGTGTACTATTGTACATAAATGATGGTTAAATGTCTTGTTTTAGGAGATGGATGAGTTAATAATACAAAAATAACACAGCAATATATATACTGAGTTTGCTACTGAAACTGAAAGAAAATTATTTAATAATAGCCCATTTCCCCCACCTGCAGCTAATGACATAGCATTAAATTAGAGACTCCACTAAGAATAGGGGAGTGTAGCTAAGGAACATTGCCAAATTTCAAAGAAGAGTTATGTGGGGAAATGCCTTTAATTTCATTATTAAATGTATACTCATTGACATAGTTTTTAAAAAGTCCTCATAAAACTATTTCCACACCTAATGAAATAAAACTAAAATAAATGTCAGAAGCCAGAGCAGGTACAACTGAAATTCTTTAAATTTTTTTTTTTTTTTTTTTACTATTTAACTGTTCTTTGTGAATTGACTCAAGGTTTACAGAACAGATCATCAGTTTTAAACTCAGCAAATCATATATTTTGCTTCATAACAATGACTGCAAGCCCCTCCCCGTACCATCAGTTAACAGTTGTTGTTGTTGTTATGTGGAGTTGGTTCCGACTCATAGCGACCCTACACAGGGTTTCCGAGGCTGTAAATCTTTACGGGAGCAGACCACCTCATCTTTCTCCCGTGGAGCAGCTGGTAGTTTTGAACTGCTGACCTTGTGGCTCACAGCCCGATTCGTAACCACTACGCTACCAGAGCTCCTTTCAGTTAACAGTATTTACCTCTATTCACCTTAACTCATGTATTCCTTCCCATGTTTTCTGTCACCTTCATTTTTCCTTTGCCAACCTTCCTCTTGTTTTATATCGCCTGCCCTGTCATCCATGCCTTGTCATGTGTCTACCCTCTAGCCGGTAAATAATTTTCCCCCTCTTTTATTAAGAAAACTTTTTACATTGGTCTCAATAATATTTGTCCTTTTGTGATTGACTAATTTCACTCAGCATAATGTCCTCCAAGTTCATCCATGATGTGAGGTGTTTGCCGGAGTCATCATTACTCTTCAGTGTTACGTAGTAGTCCATTGTGTCTAAGTACCAAAGTTTGTTTAACCATTCTGCTGTTGACGGACATTTAGGCTGTCTCCATATTTTTGATGTATCTCTTGTAGATAGAATGTAGAAGGATCCTGTATTCCTACTCAGCCTTCTATGCTTGTCTTTTGACTTATACATTTAATCCATTTACATTTGGTATAATTATCAATAGATATGAATTGATTGCTCTGTGTTATTTATTTATTTTGTGGCGTTACTAATTTCTTTGCTTCACATACTTTTCTACAAAATTCAGTTTGTTTGTGGGTTTTATTTTCATTTCTGTTGTGTTAATGTTTACTCAATAATTCTGATTTTCCTCTTTTTTATTTTGACGTGTAGGTGTATTAATTTTCAGGGTAAATTACAGGCTAACCTGTAATTTATAAAATTTTTTCTCTATTTAAAGCAGTAATTTATCTTCAAATCTATTTGACTTCCTTGCCATTTGGAAGTTCTGTGTCTACACTATTTCCTCTTTTTGCCCTTGTAGATTACTTCATTGCAAATTGATATTTCTGGTTCCCTATTTTCAGTCACAGCTGAAATTCTTTTCCCTATTTTCCTTTGTTAGGTTTACCAATGGTTTATCAATTTTATTAATCCTTTCGAAGAACTTTCCTGTTGAGTCTTCCTATAGTTGTTCTGTTTTCCATCTTGTTTATTGCTGCTCTAATGTTTACAACTACTTTTCTTCTGGTGACTGTAGATTTAGTTTTCTGGTCTGTTTCTAGTTGTTGGAGATGTTGTGTAAAATGTGTTAATTTTGGTTCTTTCTTCTTTTTGGATGTGTGCATTTATTGCAATAAATTGTCCTCTCAGCACTGCTTTTGCCACATCCCAAAAATTTTGGCATGTTGTGTTTTTGTTCTAATTTGTTTTTATGAACTTTGTGAACTTATGTTTTATTGTTCTACTACCCAGTAGCTTTTAAGCAAGGTGTTCTTCAGTTTTCATGTTGTTGTTGTTGTTAAGTGCTGTTGAGCTGATTCTGACGCACAGTGAACCTCTATAGGGTTTCCAAGGAGCAATTGGTGGGCTTGAACCACCAACCATGCAGCTCAAATGAACTCTGCAGTCTAATGCATTAACCCACAGCACCACACCAGGACTCCATGTATTTGACTTTATTTCCTTGGTCTTCCTATTGTTGATTTCTAGTTTTATAGCACTGTGAACTGAGAAGATTCTTTGTAGTATTTTGATGGTTGTAAATTTATGGAGGTTTATTTTGTGGCCTAACACATGGTCTATTCTGGAGAATGTTCCATGTGCACTGGAAAATAATGTGTATTGTGTTGTTGTTGGGTTGAACATTCTGAACACATCTATGAGGTCCAGTTGGCTGATTGTGTTGTTTAGTTCTTCTGTGTCTATGTCAAGTTTCTTTTTGGTTGTTCTATCCAATTGAAATTCTTGAAACTAAAATATCTGTTCTGGAGCTGCAAATTGGTGTCACATAATAGCCTGGAATGACCGCTCCATTGTTTGCCCTCTCTCTCCTGGAAAGCTTGCTTAATAATCTAGATGGAACTACATGGGTTTGTTTACTTCATGATAATCATTTAACTGCTCACTTAGGATTTGTGCTGGATACTTCAACTAAAAACAAAACAAACCATATCTAAAACTGATGCCGTAAGCCTCAAAAGACTTGATGGTGAGTGTTTTTTCTATGAGTCACGACCACACTCACTTGAACTAATAACCACTTGCTATCTCCCAAAGGCTTAAAGATGCTTTTCTATACATGTGTACCTTTACAGAAAGTTATTGTACTGCTGAAATAAATTTCTTTGTATATTTTTAGCTTACTTGTGTTCATCTACATTTTTCTGTGAAACCCTAATAAGCTCTTTGTTAGCCATCTGCTTTGTAACTTTCCCACACCAAGGTAGGTAGGCAGAAGTATGTTGGTATGCTGGCTCTCCAGAAGAAAAGAAGAGAAAGCCTTGATTTGAAGATATTGACAATTTCTGAGGTGCAAATACTCCAGCTATGACTAATTTCAAAGTTCCAAAATTTAACAACCAGTTAATGAAACTCCTGAGTACTTTAAGAACCAGCATGACCCAGCTGCAGTCATACAGGTAAGCAATACAATCATCTAGTTGTGTGCAGGCTCAGAACTAACTGCTTACTCACTCAGGCCACCACAAAGTTTTTCCAGCTGTGGGCACAGACATCATAACATATTTCAGGTTGGAATCAATGATGGGTGAAAATTGTTCTCTCTGTGCATCCCTGTGGAGCTAAAGCTAAATAAGCCAATTTGCTGAATTACTTAGAACCAAGTATTTATTGCATTACAAACAGATATTTCCCACTTGTCAGGGAGTGTAATAGAGCCAAGACACCAATTGCAGCTGTTTGCTTTCTGTCATAAGTGCAGGCTAAACGGAATGGTTATTCAATAAGCCGTATTAAACTGAAAGATGCAATTTCAAAATGGCAAGGGGGTAAATAAACCAGTAACATTAGTGTCTGAGGGAATTATGGGCATGAACACTTTCTTTCTGCTATTGTGTAAACCTGCTTTGCTCTTCTAAGGGCAAATTGAAAGGCGATGGACATTTTCAATGTCAGCATTTTGGAGCGCATAGAATGATCAGAAAAGAACAATCACAATAAAAGTTAGAAGCTCTGAAACATGGTGGGAAAGAAACCCCCACTGATTCTGCTGAAAATAAAAACCCAAGGCTCTCCTATTGTCTCAAATGAGATGCAAAGTGGAGGGAAGAAATACAGTACAAATTCTCTGCCCTAATCTTTATTCCTTCAAGATATTTGGGGCCAACAAACATATGAAGAAATGTTCACAATCATTAGCCATTGTTGCTGTTATTATGTG
>NW_006408642.1:4583711-4585826 GCF_000296735.1 Chrysochloris asiatica
CAGCAATTCCTCTACTTGGTATATATCCATAAGAAATATGAGCCAGTACATGAGTAGATATATGCTCACCAATGTTTATCGCAGCTCTATTCACAATAGCAAAAAGATGGAGACAGCCTAAGTGCCCATCAATGGAAAAATGGATAAACAAACTGTGGTACATACACACAATGGAATATTATGCTACCTTGGAGAATAACAAGGAAGCTGCAAGCCACCGTATAATATGGATGAACCTTGAGGACATTATATTGAGTGAAATTAGTCAGTCACAAAAGGACAAATGTTGCATAAGACCAATATTGTAAAAGCTTAGTAAAAGATACCCATACTAATAGGAAAAAAAAAATCTTTGTTGGTTACCAGGGGTGGGAAGGAGGGGATGGTAGAGCACAGGGTAGGGGACAGATATTATAGTTTGGGTGTTGAGGATGGCAGTATACCTGAAGGGGTATGGGGATGGTAGAACAAGGTAGATAGGGGAACACTTACGTAAGTTTGCATGGGCTAAAAGGACAGAGGGAAATAGTGATATATGCTCAACCTTGGAATAACAAGGCTCTGTGACACTGGGATAGAGGCATAGTCTGAAGAGGGGAAATAATACTAAGATGCTTGACTGTCTTATTAATGTTGTTTTCCCTTGCCTACTATTGTAAAATAAACACTTGAGGGGGATAGAAAGTAATATAGGGAAGCATGATTATAAAAAGCTTGTAAGCCCATCTTCAGCCTATCACTGATTGGAATACCTAAAAGGGGTTCTCGAACTTGCCCAATGAAACAGGCCTCTTATGGAGCCTTTGTAGTGTACAGGACCTTAGGTGGACTACTGAGTCCCATTCAGAACCTTTTGAGGTGGTGCATTCCCATTTCAATGTACAAGCAGACCAGCCTGGAGTAGCTAGAGGAACAGAAGACAAGTCTTGAAAGAAAGATCAGTGAGAAAAATCCAAAACAAAAATGGCAGTCTGATTGGCTACTACAAGAACAAGCAAGTTGTTTCCTGGGAAGCCATCAAGGCAAGCAATCAAGTCCCTTCAGGACAAACTCCCCTCCAAGACTGAAACTCAAAGGAAACACATGAGCAGTTGGTCTACTGGTGCGTGGAAGAGAGGGAAAGGCAGCAAAGATGATATGGGCTGAGTTAGACCACATTCCATAGACTCTCATCAACCTGGAGATGAGAGAGAGAAGAGGAAAGGCTGGTTGGTCTGAAGTATGATGAGACCTGGGAACTCCTGAGCTCATGGACAAGGACATAACCACAGAGGTCTAGAACTGAGAGTGAAGCATCCAGCTGATATGAAGTGAGGGAAGATACACAAGAACACCTAAACATGAAGATAGTACCCATTTGACCTAGCTTTGATGGCTTGATGATCAGAACTCGACTAGAGGAAGATAAAAAAAATTTGACAAAAGGAAACAAGTTTAAATTGCTGCAATTTGAGGAACTTGACCTATACTTATGGATGTAGTAGCTCAAAATACCAACTGACAGGGAACGAATCTTCACATCAAGGATCAATCCTAAGCCCTCTGTACACAGGGTTGATAAGGACAGGCAATTTAGACATTGGCTACCTGAAATGGGGGGGACAATAAAGGCATGAAGTGACTGGCTATCAAGTTTTCAAGAGGAAGTTTAGTTTCAGAGTGTGCAGGGGAAGGTAGAATCCCCCACTGAATAGTTTTCATCTAGTCTAGACGGGCCTGGTGAAAGGAGATGGGAATAAGATTCTTATGACTCAAAATTGAGTAATTGTTATTATGATTAATTGCGATGATAACAACTGTAAAGGTAGAAGTTTTGTAACAAATAGGGGGGAGTAGTTAATCTTACAATCCAGGAACAGAGGACCCTAGGACCATCAAGAGAGAAGAGCATGAGCGAAATATGGGACCATATTCAGAGAGGCAGTGACACCAGAGATGGAGGCAGAGACGATGACATGGAGAGGGAGAGTAGCTGAGGACTCCAGACTCAGGAAAGTGAAAGGATGTGTGCTGGCAGCCAGGAGGCAGGCTTGCAGAATGTGTCCTTTGGTTGGTTGTTTAAATAATCATACATTCCTGAGTGTTTCTGTGTACATTCAAAAACAACAACAACAA
>NW_006408642.1:4587836-4594059 GCF_000296735.1 Chrysochloris asiatica
GATGTTCTTGATGTAATCCCACAACTCTTATGGTCTTCAGTCTTTAGTGTTTAATGTATCAAATCTGTTCTTCAGATGATCTCTAAATTCAGGTGGGCTATATTCAAGGTCATATTTTGGCTCTTGTGGACTTGTTTTCATTTTTTTCTGCTTCAGTTTGAATTTGCATATGAGTAATTGATGCAGTCTGCTCCTGGCCTTGTTTTGACTGATGATATGGAGCGTTTCCATCATCTCTTTCCGCAGATGTAGTCAATGTATTCCATCTGTTGAGGTCCATGTGTATAGTTGTCTCTTATGCTGTCTAAAGAAGGTATTTGAAATGAACAAATAATTTGTTTTGCAGAATTCTATCATGCATTCTCCAGCATCATTTCCATCACCAAGGTCATATTTTCCAACTACTGATCCTTTCTCTTTGCTCCCAACCTTTGCATTCCAATCACCAGTAATGAGCAATACATCTTGATTTCAAGTTTGATCAATTTCAGATTGAAGAATTTGGTAGAATTCTTCTATTTCATCCTTACTGGCTTTAGTGGTTGGTGCATAAATTTGAATAATAGTGGTATTAAATGGGCTTCTCTGTAAGCGCATGGATAATATCCTATCACTTACAGCATTGTACCTCATGACTGATCTGGATATGTTTTTCTTGACAACGAACACAACACCATTCCTCTTCAATTTGCCATTCCTGGCATAGTAAACCATGTGGCTGTTAGATTCAAAATGGCCAATACCAGTCCATTTCAGCTCACTAATGCCTAAGATATCAATGTTTATGCATTCCATTTCATTTTTGACAACTTCCAATTTTCCCAGAATCATACTTCGTACATTCCATGTTTTGATTTTCAATGGATGTTTACAGCTGTTTCTCTTCATTTTGAGTTGTGCCCCATCAGCAAATGAAGGTCCCATGGGCTTCTCTCCCACAGGCTTTACTCCATTCACGTCATCACGGTCAACTCTACTTTCAGGAGGCAGCTCTTCCCCATTTGCATTTGAGTACCTTCCAATACGAGGGGCTCATTTTCCAGCACTATATCTGACAGTGTTTTTCTGCTAATTCATGGAGGGAATTATTAACATTGCAATGAAATGAAATACAATAGGATGAGTGTAAAATCCACAATGTTCTCCCATGTAAACTATCACTCAATTCACAATAAAAACTTTTAAAAAGCAAAGGTAATTGGGGCCAGTGGAGATGACTGAAATTGAATTTTAGCTCTTTTGGTCTCTCCCTTTCCTCTCTCTCTTCCCTACCCTATACCCACCTCCAGCGGCATCAGAGCCTGAAACTAGACAATCATTTCCATGGCTTCCTTCTCAATCTAAGTTAAGTTTTGTAAGGCCTCCTGAAAGGTACCTGGAGGACATCAGAGTAGGAGCTGAAACAAGTTTGGGAATTGTCTCAATGGTCATGACTTATGTAACTTTTTATTACAGTTTGATGGGGAGATTTGACCCTGCTGTTCTTATGGATATATTCTCACATGTCTATCTTCCTTGCGTGAAAGTTTTTACAAATCACAGTGGGAAAGAGGGGACAGCATCACTCAACGCTCATTAGATTTCACTGTCATCCCTGTTCCCTTATATGCATGCCTGTACTAACCCTACCACCCACGTAAGCTCTTGGCCTACCTTTCAGTTTGTTTCCTGTTTTGCTGTAGCGTGCTATGAAAAAAAGACCTTCTTTGGCAAGTTTTCCTGAGGTGACTGACTAATAGAGAAGTTGTATAAAAATCATTAAGTTATAACTTTCCACCATTCTCAAAACTTAAACCAAATTTCATGTTAGCATTGCATAGAACACAAATAAGGACTACAGTTCTTATTCCTAGGTTCACCAGGAAACAGTCTATAAGACCGGTTGGATGTTTAGGGAGTGTCCCCAAGATCAACTGCTCTGGAAAGTGGAGGGGGGGATGAGAATGAGACTGATTGAGCAGAGGGACAAGTTGAACTATGATACAGGCTTGACAGTCTTGGTTACAAGGTGAACTGATTGGGAGAAATTATTTTTCCAATAATTTTTTGTGCCCATTCCTAAGAAAGGTGACCCAACAATGCAGAATTTGAATTCTGGTGTTGGCAAAGAATATTGAAGGTACCATTGACTGCCAGAAGAACAGACAAATCTCCTTAGACATGAAGATGATGAGTCTTCATCTCCTGTACTTTGGATATGTTGTCAAGAGGAACCAGCCCCTGGAGAATAACATCATGCTTGGAAAAGTGGAGGGTCAGTGAAAAAGAAGAAGACTCCCCCAATAAATGGAAAGATACAGAGGCAGCAACATTGGACTCAAACCTAACAACAATTGGGAGTTCAGCCCAGGACTAGGCAGCATTTCATTCTCTTGTAAACAGGGTTGCCATGAGTCAGACTCAACTCAATGGCACTTAACAACAACAATGTGGGGAAACATAGGGAAAATGGTAGCTGGGTCAAAAGAAAGACCTAGACACCCAATCAGTTGTATGACTTTGGGGAGAAAAACAATCATATATAAAGTCTTCTAGACTAATTTACATACACACTTCTGGAAGAAATTAAATTTAGTTTGACTTTCTGTCATTTGCAACCCAATGAATCTTAATTGATACACTATTCTTGTTATAATTTGGGACTCCCCAAGAAAACTGTAGATCTGAGCCCCAAGTATGGTCAGATTCCTCACCAATGACTGGACCATAAAGGAAATGGATTTGGCACAGTCTTTCATCTCATGGATCAGTAAGGCTATGCTGAAATATGGTACAATAGAGAATACAGTGTTGGGCACATCTTAGTATCTGTGTCAACTTCTCAGCCAAAGGTCGAATCTTTTCCACATTTCCCACAAATTACAGAACAAACAACTAGCTACCGCCCAATATGCACTTTCCTCTTCTTCCCTACAAAATATATCCCAACTTTATTTAGAATATATAAATATGTTCAGTTTAAAAACTGTAATCCCTGGACTGTTCACCTCTGAATTTTTCAACATATATAAAAAAATACAGTATTTTTTACTGTTTCATACTTAATCAAAAGAAAGGTGATACAGCACACAAACATCATGCAATATAGACTTGCATACACGAAACATTCCAAGAGATAACAATGATAAATCAGAGAACATATTAATAGAAGGCTATAACAATAATAATTTTTTTATGAATTCAATCATACCATCAAAACACGAAGAACAAAAAAAAAGGCAGAATTCAGTGGGAAAAGGATGAGGCTTTCTGCTTCCGTAAAGATTTACAGCCTTGGAAACCATGTACAGGGTCGCTATGAGTCGGAACCAACTCCACAGCACATAACCACGACCACCACCAAGATGATGTATAGGTAAATTTATTATCACTTTGCACACAATATTTAACAAAAATAAACCATACGCTGGGCCATAAGTCTCAATTAAGGTTCCCTTATTGTTGTTGTTGTTAAGTGCCGTTGAGTTGGTTCCGACCCATAGAGACCCTGTATAGGGTTTCCAAGGAACAGCTGGTGAGCTTGAACTGCCAACCTTGTAGTTCAAACGGCTTTGCAGTCTGGCGTATTAACCCACAGCGCCATGCCAGGACTCCAGGGTTCCCTTATTAGGCTATAGGATAAGCACTGGATTGCTAACCAGAGTGTCATCAGTTCAAACCCACCAACTGTCCCAAAGGACAAAGATGAGGCTTTCTGCTCCCGTAAAGATTTTGTTGTTGTTAAGTGCCGTCAAGTTGGTTCCGACCCATAGTGACCCTGCATTAGGGTTTCTGAGGAGCAGCTGGTGAGCTTGAACCACTGATCTTACAGTTCAAATGGCTTTACTGCCTGGCGCATTAACCCACAGTGCCCACCAGGACTCCATGGGCTGATGTATAAGGCTCACAAAATCATTTGGTCTGGCCCTGCCGAGGCAACCACAGTTCCAGCCATCACATTGGTGGTGGTAGTGGTTTATGTGCTGTGGAGTTGGAACTGACTCATAGCAACCCTGTAGAGGATTTCCAAGGCTGTAAATCTTTACGGGAGTAGAAAAGCCTCATCTTTCTCCCGCAGAACAGCTGGTGTTTTGAACTGCTGACCTTAAGGTTTGCAGCCCGATTTGTAACCACTAGACTACCAGAGCTCCTTAGGGATGAGTTAATTAAGTGTTTGACCAAATATAGTGGTTAATTTTATGTTGATAATTTTGTACGACCTGCAAAGATATTACAAATTTTGGGAGAAAAAAATGTTCCCCAACCCTGCTTTGGTGGTGGTGGTGGTGGTTATGTGCCATGGAATTGGAACCGACTCATAGCTACCCTGGTACAGTGTTTCCAAGGCTGAAAGTCTTTACGGGAGCAGAAAGCCTCTTCTTTCTCCCGCAGAACAGCTGGTAGTTTCAAACTGCTGACCTTGCGGTTTGCAGCCCAATTCGTTACCACTATGCTATCAGAGCTCCTTACCCCTGATATACAGGGTCATTAGGAGTTGGAATCAACATCATGTTATGAAGATCAACTCTACTTTGAGGAGGCAGCTCCTCCTCAGGCATATTTTGAGTGCCTTCCAACCTGAGAAGCTCATATTCTTTCACTATATCTAATAGTGTTCAGCTGTTATTCATAAGGTTTTCAGCGGCTAACCCTTCAGAAGTGGACCGTTTCTCCTTCGTTGACTTAGTCTGGAAGCTCTGCTGAAACCTGCCCGTCACAGGTGACTCTGCTGGTATTTAAAGTACTGATGGCATAGCTTTCAGCATCACAGCAACACACAAACCACCACAGTACGACAAACTGACAGATGAGTAGTCCCGCCTTTGCTAATATTTCCCTACCACACTTGCTTTCTTAATCCATTTGATTACATTATTTCTTTATAACCATTTTACGGCAGTAAAGCTAAAGAGGCTCTCAGAAAACTTCCTCTCCTTCATGTCCTCATCCTTATTATGGTTTGAAAGTACTTACTTGTAAAACTTGTAAAAAGGTCTAAGGTCTTGTGACAGCTGTAATGTTGCTCATTATTCCCTGAGAAATCACCACTGGTGGCTGAAAACTCGGCTAGTCTTAAAGCCAGGTGGACACCAGTCAACCGATATTTTGCACTTGGTCCTGGTGGAGCAAATGGCAGCATTTAGTTCTTTGGGTTCCATAGCCCTGAGGTAGAGCACCAACTCCAAGGCACTTAGCAACAACAATAACAACAACAAAATAACGCACTGGATCATCTGGTTGGAGAGTTCAAAATTGGCCCCAGTGATTTCCTAAGGGAAGTGCTGCTCTATAAGGAGATGCATGGATAGATTGCCAAAAGGAAATAGATCTGGAGACGGGGCACCCAGTTGGCCTGAGATTTGCTTTCATGGAACCATCTAAGTGCAGGGAGGCAGTGATGAAAAAGATCTTGCCAAAGCAGTGGGTGAGGATGGTGTAGGTGGGGGCCCTTGAGGTTCAGGTTGCAGTGACCAGTGTTGTAATTGACCTCATTGTCTCCTAGGAGAGTCAGGAGACTCCAGGGCAGTGTGGTCTTCAGGATATAGCCGCAGGGCTCCACCACTGTTGATAACATCTGAAGGCTGGGTCAATGGTTGACTCCAGTTTGGACTTCTTGCCATAGTCAAGAAAAGCTTCTCGGTCCCAGTAGGGTAAAGCCTAAGAAAATACTACCTCAAGAGTAGAAGATCAGGAAGTCCCATTGCCCCATTTACTATTCTGTCAGTTTCTGGATAAATTCCAGCATTGGATCAATAATATTGTTTTTTTTTCTGAGCAGTGTCTGTAGGCCTAATTATCAGCAGATCTTTCTTGTCAGAAATGAATTGTTCAGCTCATCTATGAAAGTAGGATCCAGGGATGCATGCTTGCCAACCTACCTGTGTCAAGGTAGTGTGGCCATACCCTTGGGTTTTGTCACTTAGTAGCACCAAACCAATGGCCTGGCCAATATGGATGGCAAGTTCCCCAATGCCCTCAATACTGATGTGCTCTGAGAGGTAGAGATTGTAGATACTCAGTTTCATATGCATTATAAGTCTCTGGAAAGACCATAAATCCCCAGAAGAGAGTTTTCATATGTCTTGGTGCTCCTTATGATATTTTATGAGTTGGATTAAATCAAATAAAAATAATTATTACATACAACTATGCCCAAAGGATTATGAGTGGTTTCAAAACAATCACATAGACACCACTCCTATCCTCAAGGAACTTCTGGTGTTGTTGGAAGGATACTTACGAA
>NW_006408642.1:4595420-4631121 GCF_000296735.1 Chrysochloris asiatica
CAGCCTGATTTGTAACCACTATGCTACCAGAGTCATTTGAAAGATGCAAATTAAAATAGTGAGATCTCATCTCACCCAGTATCAATAAAATTAATAAAAATAAAATATTATTCATCAATAAAAACAAAACAAATGCTGGTGAGGGTATAGAGAGACTGTGACCCTCCTACATTGCTGGTAGGACTGTAAAATGGTTCAATCATTGTGGAAAATGGTTAGGTGCTTCCTCGGAAAGTTGGAAATAGAAATACTATGTGATCCAGCAGTCCTTCTACTTGGTATATAGTCACAAAAATAAGAGCCAGGGCATGAGTAGATACAAGCACACAGATGTTCATTGCAGCACTGTTTACCATAGCAAAAAAATGGAGACAGCTTAAATGCCCATCAATGAAAGAATGGATAAATAGGCTACGGTACATATACATAATGGAATATTATGCAACATTGAAGAATAACAGTGAATCTACGAAATGTCTCATAATATGGATGAACCTGGATGACATTATGCTGAGTGAAATTAGTCAATCACAAAAGGGAAAATAGTGCATAAGGCCACTATTGTAAAAACTCAAGAAAAGGTTTTCATACCAGGGGTATAAGGGAAGGGAGAGTAATTCACTGACTATACAGTAGGCACATATTAATTTGGATGATGAAGGAGCAATATGCAAGAAGTGGGAGGGTAATACACAAGAAGAAGGAGGTTGACAGAAGAATGATGAAGACAGGTGAATACACTAGGAGGTATGCAAGGGCTAAAGGGGATAGAGGTAAATGGTGATAAATACACAGCCTTGGAACAACAATGTTCTATGAGCAAGGTATATGACCGAAACACAGGTTGAATGGCTATGGGGAAAGAGTGATATATATATATTCATATATATTCCAAACATACATATATATATATGCTCCAAATATATATATGTGTTCCAAATATATATGTGTTCCAAATATATATGTGTTCCAAATATATATATGTATTCCAAATATATATATGTGTTCCAAACATATATGTTCCATATATATATACATATATTTACATTATCTATCTATCTATCCCACAAATATGTAAGAGTTTGAAAGAGAATATTGGTACATGGGTATTTACCTTTCCTACAAATACAACTATGAATGTAGTAAAGCATGCAGTGGGCAAAATGATGAAAACTTCTTAGATATTATCAAGCCTCTTAAGGCAATGAGCGGCTAGGCCTGGGGGCTCAGGACCACAGTCTCAGGGGACACCATGGTCAATTGGCATAACATAGTCCACAAAGACAATGTTCTACATCCTACTTTGTTGAGTAGCATCTGGGATCTTAAAAACTCATGAGCAGTCTTCTAAAATACAGCTATTGGTCTCTCCATGTGTGGAAGACAGAAGAATGATGAGAATTGAAGAGAGTTGGAATCAATTAATCCAATGGACTAATGGAACACATGAACATCAATCCAAGACTTTGAGACCAGAACTAGATGGTGCCGAGCTACCACTACCAACTGCTCTGAAAGAAATCACATTAACAGGTCCCAGATAGAGCAGCAGAATATGTGGAACAAAAGTCAAAATTATTTTTAAAAGACCTGATTGACTGGTCAGAAAGAGATGGGAGGAACCTGGGACTATGGCTGTCAACCAGTCATCAGGTCTGAAAAGGAACTCATCCTCGTGACCCAACTTTCCGCCAAGCAGTAGATAGGCATATGGGGAAGCCAACACCCCTATTAAGGTAAGCTCACTAGGGATGATGGAACACTCAATCATTAAAAATCAAAAGGGCAACCTGTACCTAAGGACAAAGTTGAGACTGAATGGAAATAGGAACCAGAGGGAGGAAGTGGGATAACTGTTGTTGCATGGAGGGGATTGTAATCATTGACTAGAAACAGTGTATGATTTGTTGAATGTAAAGCTGATGATGTTGTCTGTAAACCTTCACTCAATTCACTATAAAAAGTTTAAAGAAAAAAATTTTCATTAAAAAACAATAACAATATGCAACCCTGAGAATCTGAGTACCAGATGGGTGATAGCAACAGGGCTCCCTAGACAGAGAAGCTGTCGTGAGAGGCCAGAGTCAGGAAAGGAGACAATGGACTGAATACATAGTAAAAGGTAAGACATGAGCTTGTTGTGTATGGTGGAATCAATTCTGATTCATAGCAAACCTATATGACAGTGTAGAGCTGTGCCAGAGTTTACTAGGCTGTAATCTTTATGGGAGTCAGGAGCAACTCAACAGCACTTAACAACAACAATCTTTATGGGACCAGGTCACCAGGTCTTTTCTCCCACAAAGCAAACTGGGTGGGTTTGAACTGCTGACCTTTTGGTTAACAGCCTAGTGCTTAATCATTGTGCTACCAGTACTCCTTAATATATGAGCTCAGGCTCCATAAAGACTGGAAATCTAGTTTAATCCTTCGCCTAGGCCAGAACATGCATAGTAGGCACATAGTAAACACAAATGAATGAATGGCATTCCACTGCCATCAACTGATTCCGAGTCATTGCAACCCTATGTTGTTGTTAAGTGCTGTTGAGTCGGTTCTGACTCATAGTGAATATAGAGTAGTAAATTATTCCATAAGGTGTCTGAGACTGTAAATCTTTACAGACGCAAAGTCTCATCTTTCTCCTGAGTAATGATGTTGTTGACTTTAAGGGCCAGACGAATAGATTCCGACTCCTACGACCCTGCACAGGGTTTCCGAGGATCATTTGGTGGGTTTGAACTGCCAACCTTTAGTTTTTCAGTCCAGTGCTTATCCTACGATAGAGAGTGTATTGCAGATTGAACCTGATGGATAAAAGACCTGAAAACAGGTCAAGGCATGTTACATTAGTGCTTCTCTCCCAAGGACCCAAAGTGCCTTCCAAGTAGATAGAAGAGAACGACCTTTGCTGGTTTTGGTCACTACTCTAACTTGAGGGTGTAGAAGAGTGGCCGCCCCATCAGTAAATATTGATTGAAGAGCTTTAAGATTCACCTGTTTTCTTACCAATTGGCAACATTCCTCATATACTCTGTTGGTTTTCCCCAAGCAGAGTTCAGCTTCAGTCCCCAGGTTACTCCCAGGTGTCTGCCCCGTGTCTAGCACCTGCCAGTCAATACCAGCTACTACCTCGTTCTGCGGGATATACCACACCAGTGCCTCTAAGTTGACTGTCTTGCCTAGCGCCGACGTCGGGAGATGACGCATACGTGGTGGCGGGCGGGGGCTGGGTGGGATGGCATGGCACTAGCTGCGCGCGGCCACGCTGCCGGGTCGCTGGAGTGGGTGGATGGCGCATGCGCGGACGGAGCGGCCTTAAGGGCGGCTGCGGCCCCGGGTGGCCCAGTCGGCCTGTCAGCCGGCTTCAAGACGCAGTCCGGCGCTTACACTTACACAGCGGTGGCAACCATGTCGTCGTCGTCGTCATCGGAGGCAATGGATTCGGTGGATCCCGGAGAGAGGTGAGTGCGGCTGGGGGCTGCTCGAGACTCGGGCACGCGCTTTTCGCGCGGCCTGCGTGTGGGCCTGACGGGAAGCTCTCGTAGCCCGTCTGGCGACCACCGGCCACCAACCCAGGTGGCTCCGGCTCGAGTCCGCTCTCTGCCCCGGCGGTCAGCCGTCAGCCGGGCCGAAGGTGTCTGAGTGTGAGGCGGGCTGCGCCGGGAGGCCGCCTTGACCCCGGCGTTCACTGGCTGCCCGATTGTTTTGTAGGCGACTTAGTGGGGCCGGCGGCAGAAGCGCGGTGACCCGGGCGCTGAGACCCGGGCTTGTTCTCCGCCTAGGGTCGCGCTTGGGTCAGGGGCGGCTTGGGACCCCGGCCCTCCCTCCCAAGCGCGGCCAGCGGCAATGACAGGCCTGCCCTGTACCTGATTTGGAGTCACGGGATCCGGCCATGTCACTTAACCACTTCCAAGCCCGGCTTCGTCCCCAGGTGCGAGCTCGGGTCAGCGCAGAGCTGGTCCTCACTCAGGAGGCGAGTCAGGGAGCACCTCACACCAAACCCAGGGTCGCTGTGACTCTGAGCCGCCTCCACGGCCCTTAACAACAATAACAACAACACTCTCTAGTCTAGTCCAGTCGATTATTACTGTATAGGACATAGTGGAGCCAGAGACCTGTCGATGGAGAACATGCATTGAAATTGTGTCCTTGTCCAAATATTGGATATTAATCTTTTAGATAACTTTATCATAATGTCAGCTCAAACATACAACTCAAGCTCGTTAATCTTTCGAGCTCAGCAAAGCAAGATCACATAGTGTACCTTAATCCATTTTAGGCAAGTCGATTCTAACTTATAGCAACCCTAGATAGGGTTTCCGAAACGTAAATCTTGACAGCAGCAGACAGCCACATCTTTCTCCGGAGGCTGGTGGGTTAGAATCACCGACCTTGTGGTTAGCAGTCCAGTGCTTATCCTACAAAGTATTATTTGCTGAGTGATCAACTGACCATGGAAGTTGAGATGATTAATAGAAACTGCTCAGAGGCATCCTACTTCAAATGGCCCAGGGAGGCCTCTGAGTAAAACTGCCCCATTGGGTTTCCAAGGTTGTAAATCTTGACAGAAGCAGACGGCCACATCTTTTTCTTGCAGAGCAGTTGATGAGTTCTAACCTCTGGCCTTTCAATTAGCCAAGCGATTTAATCACGGCACCACGTAGAGCTCAAATTCATCTAAGAAGTGGCCAGGATACAGGGCTGTGGAAGGGAAGAGGGAGAGAAAAGCAAATTGAAGGAGTAGGTGCACGGCTTAGTTTTAGAAACTTTTAACTTACAGGAATACATACATTATAGAGAGAAAGTTTACATTTAAGATAAGGATAAGTTCGGAAGTAATAATTAATGTTTCAAATAGAGCTGTCCCTTGGCTTCCAAGCTCCGCCCTTCCCCTTTATTTGTGGTGTCTGTATCTGCGACTCCTGGTGTGGCGCTGTAGGATCAGCACTGGATCACAAGGTCGGCATTTCAGACAAACCAACTGCTCCTTGGAAACCCTGTACAGTGTCCTTAGGAGTCAGAACCAACTCAACGACACTTGACAGCAACAATCTGTGATTAGTTGTGGCTTTACTGGAGAAGTGTGTGTGTGCGTGTGTGTGTGCGTGTGTGTGTGTGTGCACCTCTCTAAATAAAATGACACAAATAGAAAACCTTGTAAGTTGGAACACATGTCTCATATGAACTTTACTTGATATTTTAAAAAGTTGCATTTACATGATTATCTTTGTATATGTAACTAACTTCATGCACTTTTTAGAATACTAGTGGAAGAATTAAAATGCTATGAACAATGTTGCCTAATTTCTCAAGGCTAGTCATCTATATTGGACACTAAAAAGACTTCTGTATTTTTCCCCATTTGTGTTTAATTTTTAAATAACAATTCTATTTCAGATGTTTATAAATTTTCATAGGAAGCATAACCTAAATGATAAAAGATAAAATGGAGTACCATGAATACAGAGATATTTGGGAAAATGCCTGAGATGAAAAATTAGGAAATACTAAAAACTAGGTTCTTCCCCTGAGTTTTATTTGGATGATGACTAGATCCACTGTTTTGGTTTGCTGATAGCTTCCTTGTTACACTGTTGTAGGAAGCTTAATGTCACATGGACACCAGTAAGGAACTAATTGATAACTTGTTTTCATCTGATTTGTCACAACACTTTGGTCTGGAGGTGCTGCTGCACAAATATAAAAGGATTGTGATTTTGGATGGTAGTTGGAGGTCTTTGGAAGTAGACCATAAAGGAATCCTTAGCAACTTATAGTTGCTAGGCGGCAATACATTTGATCAGTATCCAGCACCCAAACTGGTATGGTAATCAGAACTATACCAAGTAGTAAAGCAGTGAATGGGCTCAATTGCTAAACCTATGTTCCTGCTTAGTGTTCCCCAAACATTGTTTTATTAAACCTGAGGCCAACCCTGTGTGGTAGGTATTATTGTTTCTGGTTTTCAAGTGAAACTGGTACTGGGGGGCCACTAACACCCCCTAGCAAGTAGCGAGGCTACATTGGAATCCCCAGTAGCATCTGGATTTCGTCTAAGGAGTTTTCCCTGTAGTTCTTCTGCCTCACTGGTATTGAGACTTCTGTGTCTTCTGCATGCTTTATTGATACTTCATTATTGAATCCTTGTATTTACCGAAAGCACACATTTTTTGTTCTTTTCTGTCTTGTTTTTAAATTTGGTTACTCCACAATGGAAGCATCCCAAGAACCTAGTGGGAAAGCAAAATCTTAAATCAAGTTCCCTATCCTTAAGATAGCCACAAGGTCAGCAGTTCAAACCAACCAGCCTTTCTTAGAAACCCTATACTGGACAACTATGAGTTGAAACGAACTGATGACACTTAACATCAACAACATGTCCCGTCCTTAAGATATTTCAGGTTTAGATGGGAGATGGTATTAACGAAGAAAACATTGATAAAACTGTTATCTGAAGACTTTTTGAAGTATGTTGCTTCTGGTCTCTTTCTTTGTAACTCTGTTAGTGAAGACAGGCGTATCCAATTTGGTTTTCAACATCTAACCCTTTTCATTTGCAATACAGTTGAGAAAGCTAAATGTAACAAGAGTAGGGCAAATTTCTCTGAATTACTGCAAGATTGGTACAGGGAATGATGAAGTATTAGTTAAGTTTAGAGGAAAACTGCCATCCATAATAAGAATTGCCCAGTTTCAGGATAAGCTATAAAAGAAGTAGTTTGAAGTATGGTGTGCTGGAGTTATTTTGCACAGGCTAGCTATTGCTGAATTTTCAGGAATTTTGCCAACTGTTGGCTGCTCGAAATTAGCCATGGTAGGAGTATTTACACTGTGGAAATCACCAAATGCTACAAATAAGGGATTTTCTCCCCACAAACTCCCCATGGACAGCTAGGAAAATGAACAAATCTGTCATGGAAGAAGTACAGCCAGAATATTTCCTAGAAGTGAGGATGGTCAGACTTCATCTCACTTACTTATGATCAGGAGAGATTAGACCATGGAGAAGGACATCATGTTTGATAGAGACACAACAGCTAAAAAAGGAAGACCCTTCAACAAGATGGACTGCCATTGTGTCTACAATAAGGGCCTCAAACATAGCAAGAATTGTGAATACTGAAGGACTGAGCAGTGTTTCAGTCTCTTGTACATTGTGTCCCTATGAGTCGGAACTCTCAGGCACCTAACAACAACAACCTCCCCATAGAATTATTTTACCAGCACTCCAGTGGGTTTACATTAGAATTTGAATGCAGTTCTTTGCCATAGAAAAATTTTAAAACTAAACAATAAAACAGCTAACCCACTGCCCACAGACTCAGAGAGATAAGATAAGAGTGGTTCTCAATTTTGTTGTTGTTAGTGCCATTCAGGGATTTTCAACTCATAAGGACCCTGTGTAACAGAGTAGAACTGTCCCCATAGGGTTTTCTTGGCTGTAATGTTTACGGAAGCAGATTCCCAAGTCTTTCTCCCCCTGAGTGGCTAGTGGATTAGAACTGTCAAGTTTTTACTTAGTAGTCAGCTGCTTAGCTGTTGTGCCACCAGAGTACCTTTCTAACCCTTTAAAAGGCTGTTCTTCCTCCGCCAAGAAGGAAGCTTAGTGTTTTTGTCCCTGCTGCTAGCTGCCTTTCTTTCCCCAACCTTTGTCGCCTGACTTAATGCTCATGAAACACTTAATTCAGTGCCACATACCATGTAGCACATACCACGTTTATTGTCTCAGTCCTTACCCGTCTTGGGCCCTTCTCAATGTTTGATATACTGTAATGCTAGCTCTTTTTAAACCTTTGTTTATCAAACTGCTTCCATGGCAGTTTGGTTCTCTTCCTACCTCGGATCATTAATCACTTTTATTGAGTCCTCCTCTTTTTCTCATTTTCTAAGTAGAGTCATTTCCCAAGATTCTGAGTTCCTCTTTGTTTTTGTTTTTTATCTTGTTTCCTTGCATTGTCCTATCTGTAGAGGGGACTGAATTCTCATCTGCGTTCCAGAGCTATCTTCTCTAGTCATGTTTCTGTTTGTGTGTCAGATGTTTTGTACCTGAGTCCTCAAATTTAGCATGTCCAGACCAGGACCTTATGTGCACCTTCCTTCCTCCAAACTAAGCAATATGGAACACCCACTTGCTTGTCCCGCAACTTCCCTATTCCTATTAGAGCACTTACTTATGTTCTTCTGGGTTAGATTCAGAACTATGGTGTCTTTTGGCTTCTCCTACGTACTCCTTTTATGGACTACTGGTGTGGCACTGTGGAATCAGCACTGGCCTGTGAATCACAAGATCAGCACTTCAAACCCACCAGATGCTCATTAGAATCCCATATAGGGTCGTTATGAGTCAGAACTGACTTGATGTCACTTAACAACAACTTTTATGGGGAGTCCTGGTGGGGAACCATGTAGGATAAGCACTTGACCTCAAGGTCGGTTTGAACCTCCAGGTTGACAGTTCAAACTCACCAGCTGTTCCTTGGAAACTTCGTACGGGGTCACTATGAGTTGGAACTTACTCGATGGCACTTAACAACAACAACAACTCCTTTTATGGAGTCCTGATGTGGCACTGTAGAATAAGCACTGGACTGCTAACTGCAAGTTTGGTGGTTCAAACCCACCATCTGCTCCTTGGAAACCCTACACAGGGTCATTATGAGTCAGAATCAACTAGACGGCACTTAACAACAACAACAACAACCCCTTTCATTGCCTTTGAATAACAGTTCTATTGCCAACTCCAGTAGAACCAAAGTCTACAGTATCTCCTTTGCCACCTGGAAACCACCTACTCAAGATTCTCCTTATTCCCTTTCCTGGATTATACTTGATAACACCTTCCTGCGCTTTCAACGTGGAGTTACTTTTATCGGGAACCACACAGTCTTGTTTAAGCATTGTATGTTCTCACCCTGCCTTCAAAGCCCTCTGCAGGCAGTGTGGTTCACCTAGCTTTTACGGCTTCTTTCCTCCCTCTACACTGGGCTCTAACCAAGCTGTATCTTTCATTGTTCTTAATCATTCATTGGTCCTTAATTTCTCATGTCTTGGATTATGTTGTTTTTTCTGACCCAAAACAGATTGTCATCTCTCTTCTCTAAAGGTCCATGGTACTTTTCTAAACTTCCTTATGGTACTTTAATTGTGTTTGGTAGTATAGTTACTTATGTATTTGCTTTGTCAGCTCATTGAGGGCAAAGTATTTTGTCTTACTCATATGTCTTATTATGACATAAGCTTACAAATTGTTAAGCTTTAATTTTATTAGAAATTTTTATTTGAAATAAACACTTGTTGTTAAATGCCATCAGTTCAATTCCGACTCATAGAAACCCCATATAGGGTTTCCGAGGAGCAGCTGGCAGGTTTAAACCCCCGACCTTGTGGTTAGCTGTGCAGTGCTGCACCATGACTTTGAAGTAAACACTAGCTGTTGTAGTTGTTGTAAATTAATGCTGATAACAAACATTAAGATCAAAAGCATAGTAACTGATTAAGTATGCATTTTGGAGCTCTGTGTCTTAAATATTTTAATCATAAGATATTCAAGAAGGTCTGATTTAAGTTCAACAACAATTAGATTGTGAGCTTAAATTGTTTGGGGGAGGTTGGGACTAGTATTTTATTTGTTGACCTTGAATGAACCAATCCACACTTTCCTGCTTTGCCTGTTCTCCAGAATGTCAGTCACAAGCCGACAAATTCAGATTTCAGTCCTGTGACAAAGAGCTTGTTATAAGATTACATAGTCCCAGGAATGGACTAATTAATAAAAAAACAGCACTGGAGAATGAATTTCAATATTACAGAAGTCTCTAAATAACTCCTTTAAGATTTGACCTATATTATTTATAATTAATAGCTGTTCTGAAACATCATATTGGTTTAAACTTAGCTTTGATAAATTGTTAGATTTTAATCGAATCCACAGGTTCTGTAATACCCTCATCTGATTGTGTCATAAAAATTGTATGTAAAAGGATCTTACTAAAAGTGATATTTAAGCTTGAGTCCTAGGGTTTTTTAGGTATTCTTGTGTATTCTTTTTGTTACATATGCGAATGAATTTATTTAGAGTGGACACAGAGAAATGTAATTCATATTTGTTAAGCAGTGTACATAGAAAAGTACATGTGTAGTTTCTTAATGTGTATTTGATGATGCACTCATGATACACTCTAACTCCAGAATGAGTTGCTTACTGTGTGAGGAAAGGTGGACAGTCAGAGGAAAATGCTGCCAACACATGACTATGTCTAAAACAGTGAGTCTCCAATATGGATCTTTTACCGTAACAGGTTGGAAATGAAAAAAAAAAAAAAAAAGGTTTAAAACTGTTAATAAATGTAGTAAAGTATACTGAGGGCTTATGTTGTTATTTGGACCTCAAGGTCGGTTTGAACCACAAGATTGGCAGTTCAAATTCAGCAGCCGCTCCTTGAAAACCCTATCCAGGGTCTCTGTGAGTTGGAAATGATTCAAGGGTACTTACCAACAACAACAGCGTTGTCATTGTTCTATAATGATAATTCGAGTCATTGTGTTATCATTTATCTAAAATTAAATGGAATGTTAGTCATTTAATTTGCAGTTGTATGAGGTATACATCCCTCTCTCCCCACCAAGAATAGGATTTAAGGCTAGTTCCCAGGAAAAAAGGTCTTTATTTGCTATAATTTCTACTTAATTTTTTTTTTTTTATCTTTCATTAGTTAAGGAATTATTTCAGAGAAATGTATATATATATTCACATCCCTGATTAATTAGATACTTATGATAATAAGTCAAAACTACATAATTTCTTTAAATGAGAAATGTTAGTAATTTATAAGACAACAATAATAAACTTAAACCATTTGTTTTATCTTGATAAAACCAGTATAGGAATGGAAACCTTTTAAAACAAAATGCTAATAAAATGAAATACTCTTTACTTATAACCTAATTAGAAATGTTTGTTTAAGTGGCCAAGTGTGTGTGGAAATTGGCCAGACTGCTGTACATTTTCTTCAGAGTACTCTGAAACCTCTCACTGTTTCCCAATATCTAAAGATTGTGTAATTCAGGTTTAGTAATACTATAGATCATGCCTTAGAAAACAAAACAGAGATTACCAGGAAAATTAAATGTTGACAGCATGCACGATGTACAATGTTATGGCATATATTTTAAATGATTAAGTAGAAATTTAAAGGAAACAAAATCAGGGTCTAATCTTAAACTCTGAATAACTAAATATCAGATTCTTAGACAAATTGTTAATATGGTAAGCCAACTTATTTGACTTCCTCTAGAATTGAAGCCACTAGTATGTTATTTTAAAGCTCTCTGGTATCAAAGTAGTTAAGTGCTCAGCTGCTAAGCAGGAGGTCAGAGATTTAAACCCACTAGTTGCTCCACAGGAGAAAGATGAGACAGTTTTATGTAAAGATTACAGTCTTGGAAACCCAGTTCTCTTGTGTCCTCCAGGGTCACTGTGAGTCAGAATCAATTTGATGGCAACGAGTTGTTATGAGTTGGGTAGGCCACAGATGACAAAATGCAGAAACAAGACAATCCCATCTCTTGGAAGTTCATTTTATACTGAGTGGTAGAAGTAGGCATAATTCCTAGATTATACCTCTAGTGTACACAGTATTAAGAGTCTGAAGTATTTTTTTTTAATGTAATAGTTTTTAAGACTGAAAAATATTGCATTTGCTTTTTCTTTGTAACAACTTGTCTTGATGTCATTTAGAGCAATAGGAGATTTGAGTCCATGGCACCAATTTTTTTTTTTTTTTAAATACTGACCTCTGATTCTCTTTGGCAAAGCACTCTACTGTGATTTAAGGAAAATTGGTGAGATCTGAGTTGTAAGTAACTTCCTGTTTTTAAGGTCTAAGATGAACCTTGATGATTATATAAAGAGCTTAATATAGTTTACTTTAACAAAGCTCTCTAAAAATCATGAAATTCTTTTAATTTCTTATTAACTGTATTTTTCAACAATTGAAAACTACACTACTGAAACCTTGATAATTTGTAAATATGTTTTATAGCCTTACAAACAGATTAATAGTAGTGTTTTCTGTCATGTTTATACCTTGATGATGAATTATATATAATATTTATAGCGAATGTTGAGAAGTCTCACCATTTTATCCTGTTAATGCAGAAGGTTTGAATTTGGCAGCAGGTTATTAGAGTAGAGGAGAGCCTCATCGGAATGCAAATTATTATATATCTTCAGAATCTTTTTCTTCAAATAGTATCTCTAAAATATATTGCTTGTCATGAAAACCTGACCAAGTATCTCCACTTATTGTCCTGTTCTTTATTCTTCTGTATGTGTGTATGTACAGAGTGTGTGTGGTACTTATAAACATACTAGCAAGTTCTTATGTCTTAAAGACAAAAAGAGAAATAGGAAAGTTGAAAAGGAATAACTTCTTTATATGAAAAAAAGGTGTGCATATTAGGTTACTGGGCTTTCTTTTTTGCTTGTTCAGTTGATTACTCTTTTCCTAATATGCTTCTTTAAATTATTTGTTAGTTTCACTGTTTGTTTTTCTTTTGACTTGGTAGGAGATTCAGGTCCTTGCTCTGCCCTATCTCCTGTTAAAGAACCTGTGGTTCTCTAAGTGCACTTTGCTTGTAGATGTGAACTCTATCTGCCTTCCTTCCATCTCTGTTATTTCTTATGACCAAGACCTTCAGTTCCCATCCACAAATAGGTTACCAAGTACACTCAGGGCCACCAGCCAGTTGGTATGTTTGGCACTGAGGATATAAGGATGACACTAACATGAGCCAAGTAATGCAGTAGGATAGACAAAACTGTAAACAAATAATGCAGACAAATAACCACAGCAGTAACAGCTAAATCTGTAACAAGGGCCAGAGGAGTGCTGTGGCCCTTGTTACAAACCTCAGCAGAAACCTGGAAGTTCTCTATGATGCTTTCTGTACATTCAACCAATTCTCAAATCCAGCTCATTTTACTTCTTAAATATTCCTTGGTCTCAACTTCTCACCTCCATCCTTATTACTAAAGCCTTGGTGCGGACCCTGACCTCTCATTTGGAATTTGTAGTAGTTGGCTAGAATCTGTAGTAGCTAGCCTCCTTTCCTCAGAAAGTTCTCATTTTAAAATATTAACCACCATGTGTTGAGCTCTTGCATACTGTCAGATGGCATGATCATTGCAGCGCCCCTGTGGTTCAGCTGTTACCTGTATATTAAACTCTCCTCTCACCTCTCGGAATGGTTATTGGCAAAGTATGTCAGCTGCAATCACCCCCCTCTCCCACCCTTATTGCCTCAGGCCTGCTTCCTTGTTTTCTCTGTTCAACTACTGGCTTCTCTTGGATTGTTGTTGTTAGGTGCAGTCAAGTCAGAACCAAGTCATAGTGACCTTATGCACAACAGAATGATACACTGCCCAGCTTGTGCCAACCTCACAGTCTCCTGGATACTGGGTCATTATGTTCATCTACAATGTACTAAAATCCAAAGTGCTTTTGCTTTTCCATGAACAATGAACCAGTTTTAGGCAGACAGTACTCATGCCAGCCTCTGTGTTTGTATAGGGCAATTCATACTGTTTCCCTTGAGATTTGAAGGTTGTTTTTTTTTTTTAAAGTTTCTGTCATCCCTTCTCCCCATACTGCAGGTGCCATTTTACAGTTCAAATAAACTGTTTTTGCTCTTGCATCCTGGTAAGAGTCTGTTTTGCTGCAGGATAGTGATGGGGAATGTCTTGTTTTCCTTTTCTCGTCCCTTCACTTTTATCCCCTACATAGTCATCTGGAATCTGACTTTTCTTATGGAACACTTCTATACTGGAGGCATAGGGTCTTCATGAGTAGGAAGGGCTTCCTGGCAACAATCAACAACAAACACCCCCGAAGATAAGATGTCTTAATATGTATTTTGCAGGTAACAAATATCTAAAGTAAAATCTCTGTATCCCAGTCTTAGCACAATGCTTTACACCTAAAAAAGCACATTTTGTCACATATGTCTTCATCACACAGGCACTAAATTCCCTATTCTGCTTTTCTTCTTCATATGTAACAGTTGGGAATTGAGAAAAGCATTAACTCGTCCTTTTTGTATTTTGTTTTTGATACCTTAGGTCAGGATGGCTAACTGGTTGGCTTCCCACATGGTGCCCTACATCTACATCACACCTTAAAGAAGCTGAAGAGAAAATTTTAAAATGTAAGGTTTTCTTCTTGTAAGTAAACTGAGCTATTTACTAAAATAGATTTGATACATTGCATTTCCCTGAAACTGGAGATAGATGTTGTGGTGTTGTTAACTGTTGGCAGTTCAAACCCACCAGCTGCTGTTCGGAAACCCTATTTAGGGTTGCTATGAGTTGGAATTAGCTTGACCACACTTAACAACAACAGCAGTTGTTTGCCAATTAATTCTTTTCCTCTTCCCTTCACATCAGCAAGTACAGAAATGTGTGAAGCAGTGGTTCTCAGACATTTTGATCTCAGGACCCTTTGTACTCTGTTAATAAGGACCCCCAAGGAACTTTAATTATGGGTTATAGCTATCAATATTAGAAATTGTTTTTGTTAAGTGCTGTCACGTTGGTTCTGACTCATAGCAACCTTATGCACAACAAAAGTAAACACTGCCTCGTCCTGCGCCATCCTTACAATCATTGTTAAACTTGAGCCCATTACTGCTGCCACTGTACCAATCCATCTCATTGGGGAGCTTCCTCTTTTTCACTGACCCTCCACTTTACCAAGCATGATGTCCTATAGGAACTGGTCCCTCCTGATAATATGTCCAAAGTATGAGAGATGAAGTCTCGCCATCCTGGCTTCTAAGAAGTATTTTGGTTATACTTCTTCCAGCAAAGATTTGTTTGTTCTCCTAGCAGTCCATGGTACTTTTTATATTCTTCTCCAATACCATAACTCAAATACATCAAATCTTCTACAGTCTTCATTATTCATTGTCCAACTTTCACGTGCGTATGAGGCTATTGAAAATACCACTGCTTGGGTCAGGTACACCTTAGCCCTCAAAATGGCATCTTTGCCATTAAACTCTTTAAAAAGGTCTGCATACCAAATTTGCCTAAAGCTGTACGCCATGTGGTGTTTCCTTGTTCTGCTTCAACAACTGCCTCTTGGTCTATGTACAGGTTCCTCCTGAAAACATTTAAGTGTTCCAAAATACATTCTCTAAAGTGTTGTCCAAAGCCTTTGCATAGTCAATAAAGGGCAGGTAAACATCTTTCTGATATTCTCTGCTTTCAGCCAAGACACCAGCACTGATACCCCTTGCTCCTCATCCTCTTCTGAATCTAGCTTAAACCTCTGAAAGTTTTCTGTCCGTGTATGGTCGCCCCTGTTTTAGCCTTACCTGTAGCAAAATTTTACTTGCATGCAATATTAATGATATTGCCTGATGATTTCCACAATCTATTGGTTTACCTCTCTTTGGAATGGGCACATATCTGGATCTCTTCCAGTTAGTTGGCCAGGTGGTTATCTTACAAATTTCTTGGCATAGATGAGTGAGCACCTCCAGTGCTGCATCAGTTTGTTGAAAGATTTCAATTTGTATTCCATCAATCCCCAGAGTCTTGTTCTCTGCTGATGCCTTCAATGTGCCTTGGACTTCTTCTTTTAATGCCATCTCTTGAAATGGTTGAACATTAATCATTTCTTTTTGGTTCAGTGACTCTGTGTATTCTTCCCCTCTTCTTTTGATGCCTTCTGCATCATTCAGTATTTTGCCCATGTTGTTGTTAAGTGTTAACAAGGTTGCCTCCGAGTCATAGCAACCCTGTATAGGGTTTTCAAGGAGTGCCTTGTGAGTTTGAACCCCTCCTGACCTTGTGGTTTACATTGCTCTTATGGTCCACTGCTTTAATCCCCAACACCACACCAGGTCTCCATTTTGCCCATAAAATTCTTCAGTACTGAAAGTTTAGGCTTGAATTTTTTTCTTCAGTTAGTTCAGCTTGAAAAATGCTGAACATGTTCTTCCCTTTTGGTTTCTAACTCCAAGTCTTTGCACATTTCATCTTATTACTTGACCTTGTCTTCTCAAGCAACCCTCTGAAATTTTCAGTTCAACTCTTTTATTTCCTCATTTCTTCCATTTACTTTAGCATCTCTACACTGGAGAGCAAGATTCAGAGTCTCTTCTGACATTCCTTTGGGTCTCTTCCTTTTTGTCTTCTTAATGACCTTTTGCTTTTTTCCTATATGTTTTCCTTGATGTCATCCACAGCTCTTCTAATGTTATGGTCATTAGTGTCTAATGCATAAAATTGGTTCTTGAGATGATTTATTTCTAAATTCAGGTGGGATGTGTTCAAGGTCGAATTTTGGCTCATATGGGCCTGTTTTAATTTTCTCTAGCTTCAGCTTGAACTTTCATATGAGCAATTGATGGTCTTTTCCACAGTCTGTCCCTGGCCTTATTTTGTCTAATGAAATGGAATTTTTCTACCATCTCTTCCCACAGGTGTAGTCAGTTTAATTTCTGTGTATTCCATCTAGTGAGGCCCGTTAGTATAGACATCTTTTATGTTATTTTAAAAGGTGTTTGTAATGAATAAGTCATTGGTCTTGCAAATATCTGTCAGGCGATCTCTAGCATCATTTCTATCACTAGGGCCATATTTTCCAAGTACACATACATGTTCTTTCATTCTAGCCTTTGCTTTCCAATCACCAGTAATTATCAATACTTCTTGATTATGTTGTTGTTGTTGTTATGTGTTGTGGAGTCGGTTCTGGCCCATAGCGACCCTGTACAGGGTTTCTGAGGCTGTAAATCTTTACGGGAGCAGAAAGCCTCATCTTTCTTTTGCAGAACAGCTGGTAGATTCGAACTGCTAACCACAAGGTTCGCAGCCCGATTCGTAACCACTAATATGTTTGACTAATTTCAGACTGAAGAAGTTTGTAGAATTCTTGAGTTTCACCATCACTAGCTTTAGTGGTTGGTGTGCTAATTTGAATAGTAGTGGTATCACTGGTCTTCCTTGTAGGCATGTGGATATTATACTATTACAGACATCATTATACTTCAAGATGGATCTTGAAATCTTTTTGATGATGAATGTGACATCATTTTCTTCAGTTTGTCATTCTGGCACTGTAAACCATGATTGTTATATTCAAAGTGACCAATACCACCAGCCCATTTCAGCTTACTAGGATATTAATCTGTCTGCATTCCATTTGATTTTTGATAACTTCCAATTTTCCTAGATTCATACTTTGTACAATCCATTTTCTAATTATTAATAAAACTCAAAATGAGTTTTTTTAGAAATTAAAATGGACCAATTAAAATATGTTAATTTATTAATTTACTTTAAAATAACATAATAAACCTATTTCAGGTTAATTAAGTAACATATATATGAAAAATAATTTCTCCCATATATGTAGTGAGAAGAGTGGCATTTTTTCATATTTGTAAATCGCTGCAGTGTCCAGCTTATTATTATAAGATTGATAGATTCTCTTATCTGCTTCTGTATTCAATCTGTTGGGTAATTACATGTGTGATCTCTAGAAAACTTCACTGTATATCCATGAGAGAATGAACGTGAAAAAGGCAAACACAGTTTTAATATTCTTGTGAAAATACTTGTGACCTTTTAGACCTCTTGAAGGGTGTCAGGGACCTGCAAGAGGCCCTGAGAGTGCAGTTTGAGAACAGGCTCTAGATGAGCCTCAGAGTTCCCGGGCAGGTTGCTGTTTGCCATGGCATTTGATGCTGAAAGAGAGTATGCTTTGTACTGTGGAACAAACATGGAACCGGAACTGGAACTAGAAACCTAGTTCTAGGCCCACATCTACAACCAGGTAGCAATAGAATCATAGGTAAGACACTTTTTTTAGCTTCAGGTTTCATAACCTATAGAATGAGCAATTAGGAAGAGCCCTGGTGGTTAAGCCCAGTGGCTAAGCACTTGACTGCTAACTGAAAGGTTGGTGGTTTGAACTCACCAGGGGATAAGACCTGGTGACCTGCTTCTATTATGATTACAGGATACTCTGCAGCTCACCTCAGTCACTTGGGGTCACCATGAGTTGCAATCAACTCAACAACACACAGCTATACCAACCAATTTTAGGATTCCTTAAATGTACATTTAAAGTGATGCAGAGACTTTTTATGCTTCTTATGAACATTGAAATTTACCCAAACTTGTGCCATCCATGTATTTCCAGGTATTTGTGGTTATACTTTCAAGCAGTGGTCTTTATTGTGCTCTTTGTCCTGCTGAGACAACTTAGAGGAGTGGGTTGAGTGGTGCAGTTCACATACAAATATAATAGATGCAGATGTGTGTCTACCTCTGTTTCTTTCAAGTTCACATGAGGTAACTGAGTTGAGAAGTAAATCCATTTGCAATTCCGTTTTCTTTATACAAGTGATTTTTGCTGTTGTCATTTGTACATTTAAATATTTGTGTGATTCAGAAGTAAGTGATCATAACTGGATATATCTATAGGAAGGAAAGATTAGCCATCTTGGATGTAATTTAAAGGGAAAATGAATTTTACTTATTCCATATAACAATTATTTACAAAGCTTAGAACGTCCTTATGGTTTTTCCAAATAAAAAAATACATTGTAGATACCCAGTTCATGCAACTACTAAGTATGTTGATTTGCTACTGAATACTAAATATGTGAAAACCAATTAATACAGTGGGGTTGACTCTCTAGTAAATATTACAGATGGTTTTTATGGGATAAACAATATTGTGTTCTAACTACTGACGTGGTTTGGCTTGGCACTAATTCCGGATTACCTCCTTTTCTAAACTGGTGGCATTTCCTCTACTTGGGGGCATGATCTTTGTGAATATGCTGAATGCATGCTGCCATCATCTGGGTACAGAACCTGAGATGGCTTCTTTAGTTAAAGGGTAGAAACTGTTAATTGCAGATGAATACACGTTAAAAAAAACTTATGAGTGCATATAATATCAGTTGTGATATGAGGCAATAGGATAAGCAATGAACTGCTAACAAGGTCAGTGTTTCATACCCACTAGCCTATCCTAGGAAAACCCTATACAGGATCACCATGAATCTGAAATGACTCGTGACACTTAACAACAATATTTATATAAATTAATTTCAAATTACATTAATTTTTGTGTGTGTATATATGTAGTTTGAAGTATTTAGTCCCACAATAGTGAAGATAGGTAAGAGTTTTTACCTACAAAATTGTAGTTATTTGCAATTTCTAGAGAAATTGTGGGATTTGGAACTTAGGTTACCTGGTGCTTCATGCTGAGGAGTTTTTACTGACATTTTTCCACTGAGCTTTGAAATGACTTAAGATTTCAGTTACATTTTGAATACAGAGAGCATTGTTGTTGTTCAGTATCATCGAGTTGGTTCCAAGCAACCCTGTATAGGGTCTCTGAGGCTATATATATCTTTATGGGAGCAGAAAACCTCCAATTTCTCCCATGGAGTGGTGAGTGGGCTACTGACTTTGCTTCCCCTGTCAAGTGCTTATCCTACAGAGCCACCTCATTCCCATACCATTAATCCTTCTCTGAATTTATGATGAAATCCTGGTGTTGGGCTGTCGGGTAAGCACTCGACCACAAGGTTGGGTTGAACTGCACGGTCGGTGGTTCAAACTCACTAGCCACTCCTTGCAAACCCTATACAGGGTTGCTGTGGGTTGGAAGTGACTTGATGGCACTTAACAACAACAATAACAACAAATTTATGATTACTTTTTAGGGAGAAAGGCTTCCTTCAAGTATGACTTCAATCTTCAATATTTAATCTGTCAAATGTTCTACATATCCAAGGTGTTCTGATTTTGTTATTGTCTACAAAGCAAGGAACCTTAAAATAGTGAACATAGTGACCACTAAGTTCCTCTTTAGTTATTGGAGTATGTACCCTTACTTGATACATGTGGAAAGAAGTCCAAGGAGGTACTGTGACTTGTCAAAAGACCTTGGCCACAGTTGATACTTTCCACTTAGATGTATAACATGGGGATTAAGATTTGATTAAATTACAATGTGCTTTTTTTTTTTCTTTTTTCTTTTTAAAGGGCTAATATAAATTAATTTAGGTAAAAATCATGTGTCTGAAAATGAAATGGTTTCTAGATGATTAATTTTTATTTCTCTGACAGTACTCCCTTTCTCAGGAGCAATGAAGCTAAGCAGAATTTCTCTTTTATGTTTTCATTAGGTGTTCCCTGCATATACAAAAAAGAACCTGTTTGTATATCTAATGGAAACAAAATATGGACACTGAAGTTCTCTTGCAATATTCCAAATAAGACACCACTTGTCCTCCTCCATGGTTTTGGAGGAGGACTTGGACTCTGGGCACTAAATTTTGAAGATCTTTCCACCAATAGGCCTGTTTATGCATTTGACCTATTGGGCTTTGGACGAAGTAGTAGACCCAGGTTTGACAGTGATGCAGAAGAAGTGGAGAATCAATTTGTAGATTCCATTGAAGAGTGGAGATGTGCCCTTGGATTGGACAAAGTGATCTTGCTTGGACACAACTTGGGTGGATTCTTGGCTGCTGCTTACTCACTAAAGTATCCATCAAGGTAAGTGACAGGAAAAGGAGAATTATATATGTGGCATCAGATACTATTCTCTAGTTCCCATCTCAAGTGGCTTTTAGTCTCTGAGTCTTACAAGATCCTATATGCCAAATGTGTGCTGCTGCAGGATAATGCACTCAACCACAAGTCAATTTGAACTGCAAGGTTGACAGTCAAACCTAACCAGCCACTCCTCGGAAACCCTATATAGGGTCGCTATGAATCAGAACCGACTTGACAGCATACAACAACATAATCCAAATGGCTGCAACTAATGGCCAATTTAGTAGCTGAAATAATGATGTTGACTCTTCCTTTTACATATGCTTTGGTGGTGGTGGTGGTATGCTGTGGAGTTGGTTCTGACGCACAGCAACCCAGCATAGGGTTTCTGAGGTTGTAAATCTTTACGGGAGCTGAAAGCCTCATCTTTCTTCCGTGGAACAGGTGGTAGTTTCAAACTGCTGACTTTGAGGTTGGCAGCCTGATTCGGAACCACTATGCTACCAGAGCTCCTTACATATGCTTTGGTAAAACACTTAAAAAAGGACCTTCTATTTGTTACATTTAGAATGTGTAGCATTTAAACCACAAGTAAAATTGTTGTGGTGTCATGGGTCTAGCAAGCTTTTCCTAACTTTTTTAAGTTCTAGTATAGTGGGTTACAAGTTGACCGGCAAATTGCAAGGTTACCAATTCAAATCTACCCGTCTGCTCTGTGGGAGAAAGATGAGGTTTTCTTCTCCCATAAAGTTTTATAGCCTTGAAAACACTGTACAGGATTGCTGAATCCAGCTGTATTGAGAAATAAGATTAGGATTTAGATGACCAGGTGCTCGGGCTATCTTTGTGATGTAGGGCAAATTATGTAATATCTACTCTTTGGTTTCCTATCTCTATAGAAAATATGAGGGGATTCCAAAAGTTGGTAGAAAAATGGAATCAAACAATACTGGAATTTTTGAAGCTACAAGCCTACCTTGCTGTAAGGTGCTGTCAAGTCAGTCTGCCTCATAGCAATCCTATGTACAACAGAATTAAACGCTGCCTAGTTGTGCATGTTGTCCATCCTCATCCTCACAATTGCTGCTATGTGTGAGCTCTTTTTTGCAGCCACTGTATCAATCCATCTGATCAAGGGTCTCCTTTGACATTCATCCTTCCACTTTACCAAGTATTATACCCTTATCCAGGGACTGGTACTGACTGATAACTTATCCAAAGTCTTCCTCACTAAGGAACATTCTGGCTGTACTTCTTCCAAGACAGATTTGTTCGTTCTTCTAGCAGTCCTTGGTATACTCAATATTCTTTGCCAACATCATAATTCAAACACATCAATTCTTCTTACTTATTGTCCAGCTTACACATGCATGTGAGGGTATTGAAAATACCATGACTTGGGTCAGGCACACCTTAGTCCTCAAAATGACATCATTACTTTTGGACACTTAGAGTTCTTCTGCAGCAGATTTGCCCAATGCAGTACATTATTGGATTTCTTGATTGCTGCTTCCATGAGTGATGATTGCAGACCAAAGTAAAATGAATTCCTTGATAGCTTCAATCTTTTCTTCATTTATCATGATGTTGCTTATTGGCACAGTTATGAGGATTTTTGTTTTCTTTATGTTGAAATATAATCCATAGTAAAGTCTTTGATCTTCATCAGGAAGTGCTTCAAATCTTCACTTTCGGGAAGCAAGGTTGAATCATCTGCACAATGCAGGTTTTTAATGAGTCTCTCTCCAATCCTCCTACTGTTCTTCTTCATACTGTGCAGCTTCTCATATTGTTTGCTCAGCACACAGACTGAATAAATAGGGTGAAAGAATATAACCCCGATGCACACTTTTCCTGATTTTAAACCACACAGTTTCCCCTTGTTCTGTTTGAACAACCGCCTCTTGGTCTGTACACAGGGACCACATGAGCACAATAAAGTGTTCTAGAATTCCCTTTTTTGCAATATTATCCATAACCTCTTATGACCCTCACAGTTGAATACCTTTGCATAGTCAGTAAGACACAGGTGAAATCTTTCTAGTAGTCTCTGCTTTCAGCCAAAATCCATCTGCTATCCGTCAGTGATATCCCTCATTCCATATCCTCTTCTGCATCTGGCTTGCATTTCTGGTAGTTCTCTGTTTATGTCTTGCTGCAGCCATTTTTAAATGATTTTCAGCAGTGTTTTACTTGTGTGTGACAGTAATGATATTGTTCACACATTCTGCTGGATTGCTTTTCTTTGGAATGGGCACAGGAAGATTTCTTCCAGTCGACCAGGTAGCTGTCTTCTAAATTTCTTGGCTTACATGTCTGAGCACCTCAGTTTGTTGACACATTTCAGTTGGTATGCCGTCAATTTCTTGAGCCTTAGTTTTTGCCAGTGTCTTCAGTGCAGGGCGGACTTCTTCCTTCAATACCATCAGTTCTTTATTATATGCTACCTCCTGAGATGGTTGAATATGGATCGTTTCTTTTTCATATAGTGTCCCTGTGTATTCCTTACATCCTTTTTTGGTGCTTTCTTCATTGTTTATTATTTGTCCATAGAATCCATCAATGTTACATCCGAGGGTTGATTTTTTTTTTTTTTTTTAAGTTTTTTCAGAAATGTCTAGACTGTTATTTTGTTTTTCTATTTCCAGATCTTTGCATATTTCATTAGAATGCTTTACTTTGCCTTTCCAAGCTGCCCTTTGAAATTTCTGTTTAGCTCATTTACTTTATCATTTTTTTTTGGTCTACTTTAACAAATCTACACTCAAAAGCAAATTTCAGAGTGTTTTCTGACATCTGTTTGGTCTTTTCTTTTTACCAATCTTTTAAGTAACCTCTTGCTTTCTTCATGTATGATGTCCTTGGTGTCATCCCGCAACTTGTCTGTTCTTGGTCATTAGTGTTCAATGCATCCGATCTAGTCTCAAGATGGTTTCCAAATTCAAATGGGATATAGTCAAGGTCTCTCATGGACTTGTAATTTTCTTCAGCTTCAACTTGAACTTGCATATGAGCAGATGATGTTCTGTTCTGCAGCCGAGCTTGGCTTTGTTCTGACTGATGAGATGGAGGTGCTCTATTTTCTGTTTGCACAGATATTTTAATTTGATTCCTGTGTATCCCATCTGGTGAGATTCACATGTATAGTCACCCTTTATGTTGTTAAATAAAGGTATTTCTTAAGAATAGGTTGTTGGTATTGCAAGATTTTCTCATTCAATTTCTAGGGTCATTTTTATCATCAAGGCCATATTTTCCAAATAATGAGCCTTCTTTGTTTTTAACTTTCGAACATCTGCCTGCAGTAGTTATCAGTGCCTCTTGATTGCAAGTTTTGTCAGTTTCAGACTGAAGAAATTGGTACATTTTTTCCAAATTTTTCTTTTCTGACATTAGTGGTTGATGTATAAATATGAAGAACAGTTGTATTAACTGTTCTTTCTTGTAATCATGTAGACGTTAAGTTATCACTGACAGTGTTGAAGTTCAGACTGGATCCTGAAATGTTCTTTTTGACAGTGAATGTAACACCATTCCTCTTCAGTTTGTCATTCCTGGCATAGTGGATCATAATTGTTGTTGTTGTTGTTAAGTGCCGTTGAATTGGTTTCGACCCATAGCAACCCTGAACAGGGTTTGCGAGGCTGTAAATCTTTACAGGAGCAGATCACCTCATCTTTCTCCCGCAGAGCAGCTGGTAGTTTCGTACTGCAGACCTTGTGGTTCGCAGCCTGATTCGTAACCAGTACGCTACCAGAGCTCCTTCAGTGGATCATAACAGGGGGTTTCAAAAGTTCATGGAAGAAAGAGAATTTAGAGATAATGGAGTCCTCTCATGAACTTTTTGAAGCCTCATATGACTGTCTGATTCGAAATGGCCAATATCAATCCAGGAATTGATGGAATATCAACTGAGATATTTCAGCCAGTGAATGTAGCACTAGAGGCACTCATTCATCTATGCCAAGAAATTTGCAAGACTGGAAGAGATTCATATTTGTGCCTATTGTAGAGAAAAGATCTCACACATTTGAGTTAATACAGAAGAAAAGCTCATCTTTGACTCATCTTTTGGAAACAAATAGACAAAAAAGAGGATCAGCATGTTTGTGTTGTCAGTGCACTTTTCCGTGGGACTTAGTTTTCAGCAAAAAATTGCAGTCACCATTAACATGAGGTCTGTGAGTGAGACATAAGATGATGGTCATTTACTTTATCATTTTTTTTTGGTCTACTTTAACAAATCTACACTCAAAAGCAAATTTCAGAGTGTTTTCTGACATCTGTTTGGTCTTTTCTTTTTACCAATCTTTTAAGTAACCTCTTGCTTTCTTCATGTATGATGTCCTTGGTGTCATCCCGCAACTTGTCTGTTCTTGGTCATTAGTGTTCAATGCATCCGATCTATTCTCAAGATGGTTTCCAAATTCAAATGGGATATAGTCAAGGTCTCTCATGGACTTGTAATTTTCTTCAGCTTCAACTTGAACTTGCATATGAGCAGATGATGTTCTGTTCTGCAGCCGAGCTTGGAGATGCACCTGTGAGGGTGCCACATGGCACACCTTTGGATGTGCTACTTACACAGAATGTGACATGCAGAATGGAATGGTAGCCTGGTATATTTTAAGTTTCTTTCTCTAGAGCAACCAACTTTTTCTGTGCAATGATTTAATCTAAACTTAATTGTTTGCACCAGAGTTTTGGAGCATTCCTAGTCCTAAATGAGATAGTCTTGTCCACTAATAAACCTGCTCTTTCAATAGAAACACAAATTTTCTTCTCCTAGTTGACTTTTTTCAGTCTTGGTGTGGCACCGTAGGGTAAATACTGGACAGGTAACCACAAGTTCGCCAGCTCAAACCCACCAGCTATTCTTGGAAACCCTCATACAGGGTTGCTGTGAGTTGGAACTGGCTCAATGGCACACAACAACAACAGCTGGCTTTCTGGTGTGGTGCTGTGGGTTAATGCACTGGACTAAAAAGTAGGTTTGAACCACAAGGTCGGTGGTTCAAGCTCACCAGCTGCTCCTGTGCAGCGTTGCTATGGGTCAGAACCAACTCAGCGGCACTTAACAACAATAAGTGTCATTGCAGGGTAAGCATTGGGCTGCTAAACCCAAGGTTTATGGTTCAAAACCTCCAGCCACTCTTCAGGAGAAAGTTGAGACTCTGTTCCTTTATATGGTTTCTGTGAGTCAGAATTGACTCACTGGTAGTGACTTTGGTTTTTGGTTTTGTGTTGACTTGTTAGAGTTAATTGTTTTATTGTTCCCTTGTGTTCTACTCTCAGTGAAAACTCTGACTGTATTTCTGGGGAAAGAAAGAAAATGAAGTTGATTTCTGGTACCTTCTGGTGACCTCATGTACAACAGAACAAAACAATACCTGATCTTTCACTATCCCAAGGATCGATTGCAGATTGGATGATTGTGATCCATAGCCTTCATTAGCTGCTCTAGTAGTCTTTCTGATTTTGCTACTACAAGGGGGCTTTAAAAGTTTGTGGAAAAAATAGAATTAAAAGATACTGAGATATTTCCATGAACTTTATGAAGTTCCCTTGTATATAAAATTTATTTACATTATGATATGAAATAATTTAATGAAGATGCTATTTAAACCTACAACTTTAGTTACTTCTTTTGCCTTTCAGAATGGCTTCTCTTTAGGCATTTTAAAGAGAGGAAAGGGATCAATGAATAAGAATGTTTTTGTTTTGTTTTTTTATAAGAAGCATCATTCTCCTCCATTAGTGCAGACTGTCCACACTGCCCACATATTTATTCAGGTTGCTATTATTCCTTCTCATTTTTGCTTATTTCTTGCTTTAAATTATTTCTGTTTGATACTGTCTGAACAGATTTATACACATTTTCATTGATGAATTGACATTATGATTAGTAGCACTATTCGGTAGACTCACAAACTCAAACATAGTTAGGTGCCATTGATGGCTAATAGTGTATTTATAATTATAAAAACCAAAGCAAAACCCACTTGCTGTCAAGTTGATCTGACTCATGGTAACCTCATGTGTGACATAGTAGGACTGTACTCCATATGGATTTCAATGGCCAATTTTTCAGAATTAAATCACCAAGCCTTTTTACCAAGGTACCTCTGGGTGGACTCTAACTCCCAGCCTTCAATAGCAGCTGAGTGCATAGTACTGTCAGGGACCCCTTAAAACTACAGCAAAACTCAGATTAAGTGGGGTTTAGTGTTAAGTGTTTCTTCAGCACTTCTTCAAGTCAGCATTCACGCAAAACAGACGGATGATTATTGGGGCCCCCATCTCTGTGATGTGGAATGTTTGAACAGGGCTAGACAGGCTTCTTTCAGGCACACATACGTTTTCTCATGAGCAGACCAGGCTTATATCCGTTCGGATTGCACTTCAATGCAAAGAAAACAAAAATCCTCACCACATAACATGATAAATGGACAAAAGATTGAAGACTTCATTTTATTTGGATCCTACAGTCAGTACTCATGGAAGCAATTATTAAGAAATCAAATGGCATATTGTACTAGGTAAATCTGCTGCATGAGAATTCTTTCAAGGGTTAAAGAGCAAATGTTTTAGTTTGAAGACTAAGGTGCACCTGACCCAAGCCATGATATTGTCAGTCACCTCATATGCATGTGCAAGTGAATGAAGAGAGAGGACCCTAGAAGAATTGATGCATATGAATTATGGTGTCAGTGAAAAATGTTGAAAGTACTTGGCCTGCCAGAAGCACAAACAAATCTGTCTTGGCAGAAGTACAGCCAGAATGCCCCTTAGAAGCAAGGATAGTGAGACTTCATCTCTCATACTTTGGACACGTCATCAGGAGGGAACAATCCCAGGAGAAGGACATCATGCTTGGTTAAGTGGAAGGTCAGCAAAAAAGAGGAAGACCCCATCGAGAAGGAATGACAGGATGGAAATAACAATGGACTGACACATAGCAGTTGTGAGGATAGCAGGACTAGGCAATGGTTCATTCGGTTGTACATAGAGTTGCTATGAGTTGGAATTGACTGGACAACACATAACTACAACAGTAAGAATTACAGAACTACTCCCTCTCAATTGATATCTCTTACCCAACTTCTAATTGATCCAGGTACCATTTTTAGTGGCACCATGGGTTAATGCGCTGGACTGCAAGGTCGGTTTGAACCATAAGGTTGGCGGTTCGAGCTCAGCAGCCACTCCTCAGGAACCTTGTACAGGGTTGCTATGAGTCGGAACTAACTCAACAGCACTTAACAACAACAACAACATGAGATTAGAATTAATCTGTGTTTCAGAAAGCTTTTTTGTTTGGAAAATAGGGTCTGTTAGAGAGCTAGTGAAATTCAGCTAATTTCCTGCAATCCCTATGCATATTTTTTTGTGTCTTTTCCTCCCTGATGAACTTGGAAGATGTGACTTTTTCTTTGTCTCCTCAGGTATGGCAGTTCTCTCTCCCTCTCTCCTTTTTTCTCTTCAGACAGCTAATCTAGAGCTCATCTTGTTTCAGTGTATGGAGGAGAAAAACAAAACATGATTGTCTAATTTGTGGAGATTTAGTATCACAATCCATACCTATTTCTGTCTTTGTATTTTATGAGAAGCTTCAGTCTTTCATTCTTTGTTTATTTTTACAAGACAGGAGGCAAAGAATGAAAATGCATTGTCTAATGTGCTTATTTAGAAATGATTCATGGTAGAGAAAAAATAAAAACTGATCAAGTTTTGCCAAGTTTTAGAACATTAGGTCAGCATCTCTGTGATTAGCAAACTGCCTTTGTCCATAAAAACGACAGTGATCCTGTCTTTTCCTCCAGATTCTTGGCACTGATCACAACTGAATATTAAGCATTTGTGATATATATGTAAAAATGCCTAAATTCCAATATACATTAGCAGTTTGGATTGCTTTTAAATATTAAGTGACTTAAGGTACACAACAGCTAAGCGCACAGCTACTACAGTACAGGAGTCCTGGTGTGGCTCTCTCTGTAGGATAAGCACTGGACTGCTATGCACAAAGTAGTCAGTTCAAACCACCAGTCACTCCTCGGAAACCCTATACAGGGTCACTGTGAGTGGGAATTGACTTGACAGCACTTAACAATACTAACCAACAGGTTGATGGTTTGAACCCACCCAATGACTCCATGAGAGAAAGACCTGGTAATCTACTTCTGTGAAGATCACAGCCAAGAAAATCCTTTGAGGCAGTTTTACTCTGTCACATGGAGTCACTCTGAGTAGGAATCTATGTAACACTACCCAACAACAACAACAAATGATGATATTTGGGGCCATTTTGCTTTCCTTTTTCTTGAAAAGATAAAATGTCTGGTGAGACTCCTGGGCTGCAGTAACATAACCAGTCTCTGCAGTTGTTTGAAGTCAGAGCCATCTTCTAAAATTAAATGGTGTTAAACACACCCTAGAGTCTTGGTGTGACATTGTAGGACAAAAGCTCTGGACCACAAGGTCAGTGGTTCAGACTCACCAGCCACTCCTCAGAAGCCTTTCCAGGGTCACTATGAGTTGAAACTGACTCGACAGCACTTAAACAGCAACAACAACATACCCTGCCCTTATGCTTTGACAAGTCCTTCATTTGTTCATCCATCAGATATGTACTGGATATGATACTACAGGCTGGACATGGTGGTGAGCAATTGGGAACAGCTTATAAGGCTTACAGTCTTCTGGGAGGAGAGAGAGGAATTCAGAAACCACCTAAGTAGTCAGGAGAATGCCTGGACCATTTTAGAAAGGCCAATGGGGCAGATGGATGGAGAGGATTATGTGTGATTGAAAGGTGAATCCAAATGGGGACACAATCCCTCAGTGCTTCTTCCAAAAATATATTACTTTAGTTCATCTGTGTTCTCTTACCATGAAGTAGTGTAATAATTAAAGATGGCATTTGTAATTTACAGAATGATAAAGCCCCATACACCTCACATAGCAAGTACTACATACTGGGTCACAAGCTAAGACCGACTGTATTTTTCCTCATATAATACACCGACACAAATGCACACATGTTTAAGGTATGTGTTGTTGTTGTTATGTGCCGTTGAGTCGATCCTGACCCATAGCGACCCTGTATAGGGTTTCCAAGTAGCAGCTGGTAAGCTTGAACCGCTAACCTTGCAGTTCAAACGGCTTTGCAGTCTGCGCATTAACCCACAGCGCCACACCAGAAACGAATGGGGATACACAGTTTTCAATAGGCACATAATGTGCACATTATTTGCTTAAAAACGTAGTACTTTCTAAATGAGGTGATGGGGGCTGGTGTCATTCTGTAAATCCTTTATTGAGCAATGTGTGATCACCAATAGGTGGGGGTGCAGAGGGTAGAGTAGAGTAGCTGGTGATTAAGCAAAGATGCCATCCCTTTTCTTTTATCTATCTTGCTTAGAACTGCATACTAACATTATATCTATTTTATGTGCTTTAAATAAACTAAGGAAGAGGAAACTATAGAAATTTACAAAATTATTAACTTAGAAAATATTTTTTAAAAAGATCCATTCATTTTAATTTACAATAGAATATGTTACAACTGACCTTCATTCACTTCTCCAGTAAAAGGTTTCAGACCATCTTATCTTTTCCCTTTGGCCCCACCTGGCTCTGTCTCCTGACTCTACAGACCTACGTTGAGCAATTTTTACCGCACTCTCTTGAGAGGAAGGCTTTTCTACTCCACCTGAAGTTGTTCTCTTCTCCCCCCAGTGGCCTGAAATCAGTGGGAAATACCAGGGGCCAACTTTATCTTGGAATGGCTTCTTCGTGCACTGACTAGAGTCCTTCTGGTCTTTGACCTCAGGAAAGAATGTTTTTTTCCTTGTTCCTTTCTTTGTTCCATGAGTACGATCTGTAGACTCCTTCATGGGAAGGACTTTAGGGTTCAGGTCTGATTATTCTTATGTAATTTCTACCAGGTGACTAACTGTAAAGCTCCTACAGGTCAGGTTTATACACACCCTAGTTACCACTGAGACGCAGCTGGCCTGATGTGTTGGAGACAGTGGAGTTTGCCACTCTGCCCTTTAGGCTGTAATCTGCTTTCCATCTTTAACCTCAATACCTACTCCAATGACGAAGATAAATCAGAAAGCCTCTCTGTATTGAATCTGATGGGCTCTTCTCTTGTTCCTGCTCTGCAGGTTCTTTGTTTATCCTGTAGATGTCTGAATGAAGAGTCACATATGCTGTCTGATTGGACTTACACCTACTTATCCCTTACCCTCAGTGTGAACTAACAATCCCATCAGGTGTGTCTGTGGCATATTAGAGTGTAGGGTCTGGATTATTATAATACTTTAGATATACATTAAAACCACATAAATTCTGTCAGGTGAGGAGATGGTCTTTTTGTCTAGGAGCTTCATTTCAAGGATATAATCTGTGAGGCCAAACTTGGAATCAAATTCCTTGAAGAATAAAAGTTAAATTACTACTCACTGTTCACATGGTTATGGTCACTATCTTCCCATACCCTGGAATCATGTCTGCTCTAGTCAGCCTTTCATTATTACTGCTATAAGGGAACTTCCAAAAGTTTATGGGAAAAAACTGGAATTAAAAGATAAAGGAAAATTTCCACGAGCTTTTAAATTAAAGCCCTTCATATAGCTAGTTGAGAATGAGGTGGCTCCATAGGATAAGCACAGGACTGTGAACCACAAGGGCAGCAGTTTGAGCCTACCAGCTGCTTCATGGGGGAAAATGAGGCTTTCTGCTTCTGAGAAGACTTGAAGCCTCAGAAACCCTATACAGGGTCACTCTGAGTCAGAACTGACTCTATGACACTTGACAACAACAATAACAACATTTACTGGATACTTTTTGGTAATCATCAACCTTGTATGATGAATCTTATTTAAAATCCTCACAACCAAAAAGAAGTAATAATTATTTTCTGAGGTCTTTTAGATGTAGTAGAAGAAGATGCTATGCAGCTAAAGTTTAGTTTGTTCTTGAGCATTAAAAATTATATTCATTTTTTTCCCCTGGTGTGGCACTGTAGGATAAGCGCAGGACCACAAAGTCAGATTGAACCACAAGGTCAGCAATTCAAACTCACCAGTTGCTCCTCCAGAACTCTATACTGGGTCACTATGAGTCAGAACTGACTCTACAGCACTTAACGACAACAACAACAACCCTCAATAAGAATTATATATGAGTATATAAGTATATTTGGAATCCTGGTGTGGTACTGTAGGATAAGCACTGAACAGCTAACAGCAAGGTCATTGGTTCAGACCCACTGGCTACTTCTTGGAAACCTTATACAGGGTTGCTTTGAGACAGAATTGACTCGTCAGCACTTAATAACAGCAACAACATAAGTATGTGGGTATCTGAAGCAGGAGCTTTGTGAATGGTATTTAAGTTTGTTGTATGACATACTTTTCTATTACAAACCATGTTATTTTCTTAAATCAAACAAACTGGTACTAACTCCCGAAGTAGATTTTATTACTCACTACCCACTTTTAGGATTAATATAAGCAATATGAGTACATTCTGATACCATCTGTGGGACTAGAAAAATCCAGACTGGACTAATTCCTATACTTACTTTTTGACTATACTGTATAAAATTTGTATGTTTTTATATGCAATGGGAAACATGAGAAAGCATAATGTCCCAAATGTTTACTGAGCATCTGCCATGTATTAATCTGTATGTTGTGTGCTGAAGACCAAGGGTTGAACAGTTGAGGATACATTTATCCTTGTGTGTATACTTCGTGCAATTTCTTAAACTGGCATTTTTACCTAGTGAGAATATTTTGAGGACCCATATTAAACAAAGCAAGGAAAAACAGAGGCAAAAACAAAATAATCACTTAACTAGGAATAGATTAGACTCCTCCCTTCAGGGTTCCTTTGCCTATCCCTGCATTGGGTAGCAGGTCAGTAAGATCCTGGAGTGGACTGAGCAAGATAGATCCTTTACAAATTTCTAACAGAAATGTGACAGTCTATTAAGGTAAGATGTATTTTAATCAAAAGTTCATTTTTCTCTTTAGGAGGTAGCTCACTAGTGAGTAGTACTGGCTCTTTCCTAACATACATCTCTGCTGCTTTCTCCTAGGTGGCTAGCTTATTAATTCTACTCACATCCTTGTCCAGACCCCTTAACTGTAACTGTAGTAAAGGGAGTTTAAAAATGAATCACTACGTAAGAGGTTGTCTCTTCCATTTAGATGTAGACACGGGGAGTCCCCAGCTTATAATGAGGTTCTGTTGCACCAGCCACCCTATAAGTTGGTTCTGATGTAAGTCAGAATACCTCTTTTTTTAATCTCTTAGTTTTCAGTTTTGCTAGTATATCATGGTTTTGTAGGTGGGGAGATGGTTTCTGTTCACCAAATTATAGAAGCCCAGAACTAGGGAGTATAATCATATATTTTCAGCCCTTGTTACATTTACCTCATGCTTGTGAAAAGTTCAGAGTCCTTTTGAACCCATCTGAACCCTTGACTTCCTTTAAATTTTAAGAATGATTGATTCCCCCACCATACGCACACACACACCAAAAAAAACAAAAAACAAAAAACACAGGACATAGAAGCAAGAAGCAAATACTATTGAATGAGGATGCACAGAGGAGATTATAATCATTGCGATGAAATGGTGTAAAACTGATGTTCTCCCATGTAAACTATCACTCAGTTCACAATAAAAACTTTAAAAAAAAAGATTGATTCATAGGAGATACCTGTTGTTGTCTGAGACTGTTTATGAGTTTGATGTTAACCTGTACTCATTTCTGCAGAATCAGCCTCAAGATACAGGGAGCTTGGGGATTTTTTTGAATGGTCACTGATTGGTATCATCTGCTCCGCGGGAGAAAGATGAGGCTTTCTACTCCCGTAAAGATTTACACCCTCGGAAACCCTGTACAGGGTCGCTATGAGTCGGTTCCGACTCCACGGCACATAACAACAACAACAACAACCTGAGTGTCGCATAAACACAACAAACATCTCTTTATTATCTAGATTCAGATTGAAAAAATAAAGCCTCTTTCTACCATACCTCTCTCAAATCCTACCAAATTCTCAGTTTACGCATAATAAGAACATGATATAAGCTGTTCAGCCAATAGTCCTCTCTGTAACGTGAAAGTTTTTAAAGTTGTTTACTTCTGCTTTCCATTTTAAATGTAAGTTCCCTATAGTCTTAGGGTGAATTTACTAAATGGACATAAATATATTCTTTCCCAACAGGGTTAGCCATCTCATTTTAGTGGAGCCTTGGGGTTTTCCTGAGAGACCTGACCTTGCAGATCAAGACAGACCAATTCCAGTTTGGATCCGAGCCTTGGGAGCTGCACTGACTCCTTTCAACCCTTTAGCCGGCCTCAGGATTGCAGGACCCTTTGGTGAGTGCTTCTGTCTTCCAGAAGCAAAATGTTTAAATAGGTTAGCAATAGAGGACTGTTTACTGACATCACCTTTGTTTATCAGAGTCTTAAAAAATCATCCAACCAACAACACACAAAAAAACCTGAACCCTTACTTTTTATTCCTCTTCCAATAATAAGTACTGAGTCATGCACAAAAATGAATAAAACAGGCTTTTCTCTGCAACAAGTAATTAGAAAACAGAAAAGGAGGGAAATGCTGAGGGTATGGTTAGTCATCTTTGAAGATTCTGAAAAAGCCAAGCAAGCGCCGACTATCCCTCAGGAGGTGTCTGCTTGCTGAGTGCATGGGAAAAGCAGTGTAGCCCGTTAACTTGTTGGTGAGCATTAAGGAGCAGTTGGCCAACTGAATGCATCCAGCTGCTGGGCCCCAACATCTGACTTGACTGGCTGTGGAATGACGGAGACTGCGGCAGCTGGAGCAGCACAGGGTTGACATGGTGTCCATACTCCCTCAGTGCTCTTATAAATCTTACAAATCTTTCCCCGCCTAGTTGAGCTACTCATTCTTAGGTACTTAGTCCTGTTCCCTTGATGAGCTCTTCAAGAGATTCATTTATCCCATATAGTTCTGAAATAGAAATGGATTTTATTGGATCATCAAGAGCGATTATGGGATATATATTAAGAGTCCTGGTGTGGTACTGTGGGTTAATGCGCTGGACTGCAAGGTCAGCTTGAACCGCAACGTTGGCAGCCCAAGCTCACCAACCACTCTTTGGAAACGCTATACAGGGCAGCTGAGAGTTGAACCAACCCAATGGCACTTAACAACAACAGCAACAAAAATTTATTTTCATAGAAAAGAAATTTGAGGATAGTGATAGGAGAGGGAGACTACCTAGGGAAGGACTTTTAAAGCCGCATCCCCTGTCTTCCAGTATTGCATGTGCTTGGGCATGAGGGTGATGGAGAGTATCAGCTGTATCCTAACAATTCTTGTTGGGATCTGTGTAATTTCTTCAGAGATGGAAAGCCAGGGCCAGGAAAGAAGCAAAACTGTGCCAGAGTAATCAGTGCCCGGTAGTGGCAGAAAGGAAAAGGGGCTAATCCTTGATCAGAAGGTAGTCTGGCTTTTCCTCCTTTTTTCCTTTAGAACCCTTATCCCTGCTCCTCCCCTCAGGGCCTGGAGCCTCACAGCTACCTTGGATGGCCTGAGCTTACTTTCCCACAGAAACATGTATATATCACAATTCACTTTGTTTAAATGCTGATAGGTTGAAATTATGGAGGATATCCAAATTAACAATTTATATTTGTGAGTTATTATACTCACAAATTAGTAGAATTTATTTTCTCACAGAAACAGGTTTTAGAAAGCTAACTTAAATGGTTTTGAGCTCTTATAGCACATCTGTAATTCACATACAACTCTTTTTGATTCTTACTTTAATCCTCAGGGAAACTGAAGAGAGTAACTTTTAGGGCCTGTGTTTTTTTTCTATATCAAATTATTTTTGAAGACATGTATACCTACTCCTCATTTAACCTAGTTAGATTCCCATGACCCAGGGCATTATACAAAAATTGGCATTATGTAAAACTGGAGCGTGACAGTCAGATCACAAAATGGAAGATGACTACACACAAACTTAACCATCACAACCAGCATCACTCTCACCTCACACCTTGGTGTTTGTCACTGCCAGATGTAC
>NW_006408642.1:4631221-4634556 GCF_000296735.1 Chrysochloris asiatica
CAAAATGGTCAGTAGATACTTTACTGTTGATACAAATACGATATGTCAGGCAACAAAAAGTAGTCAGTAAATGAGCAGCGGTCCATCTACATAAGACTCACATAAGCAAGCACTAACACATTCTATGTGATGTCGTCTGCACATGTGGTGCTTGTAGGGTCAGCACTGGATTGTGAACCACAAGATCGGCAATTCAAACCCACCAGCTGCTCCTTGGAAACCCTAGACGGGGTCGCTATGAGTCAGAACTGACTCAGAGGCACTGAACAACAACAATAACAGGCTAATTATCATTTGAACCCTAAATATTTTTTGTATTTTTCATGTTTAATAGGTTTAAGTTTAGTGCAACGTTTAAGACCTGATTTCAAGCGGAAATACTCGTCAATGTTTGAAGATGAAACTGTAACAGAATATATCTACCATTGTAATGTACAGACTCCGAGGTAACATTTATGAGTCTAAATTTACATATTTTGTTTTTAGACTTTTTTCAAATACGTGAGTAATCCAAGAGATTTTATCATTAAATGACTAAATTTAAAAGGACAAGTATGTAGTACTTCTTGACACACTGATCTGTTCAAGAATACCTACTGTATAAAACTTAGTGTTGGGTTCTGATAGGGCTTAAAAAGTAAGACATACTGATAGGCTTGTGGATAAACAATTGTCTTGGTTTCTCTGAAGGCAGTGAGCTGAGTTAAGGGATGAAAAAGAGTAACAGAAAAGCAACACTTCCCAAACTGGGTATGAATTTAGGCAAAAAGTGGTATAGGATTAAACGAAAGTAAATGGTTTTTCATACTGTGGATTGCCTTGTCATTGTTAAGTGCTGTCATGTCAGTTCCAACTCATAGCAACCATGTATAGGGTTTACCAGGAGCAGCTGGTGGGTTTTAACTGCCAACCTTGCAGTTAGGAGTCCAGTACTTACCCTACAAGGCTACCCCAGGACTCCCTTAGAACGTTTATTTTACCAAAGCACATCAAATCTTTCAAGTGCAGGGGAGATAGTATTCAGCATTTTCCAAGTTCATTTAGTAATTCCAAGTTGCTTTTCCTCTGAACAACTTTTAACATGTGTAGAAGCTCTGCTGCAGTGGGTGGGGAGTGAGCAGGTTGGTGAGGGGAGAGGGATTGGAAAATATTCTGCATGTATTTTGAGTGATTGGAACAGGAGAAAAGAGTAGCCAGAGAGAGCAAGAGAGCCAACCAAAGATGTTATTTATTTAAAAGAAACAAACATACATACAAGGGTGCTTCAAAAAATTGTAGATTATGTGTGGTGCTGTAGGATAAGTAATCTGCTTCTTGGAAACCCTACATAGGGTTGCTGTGAGTCAGAACTGACTTGATGGCACTTAACAACAACATGGTGGTTGTGGTTATGTGCCGTGGAGTCGGTTCCGACTTATAGCCACTCTGTATAGGGTTTCCGAGGCTATAATCTTTACAGGAGCAGAAAGCCTCATCATCCTTTCATGGAACAGCTGGTAGTTTCAAACTGCTGACCTTAAGATTCGCAGCCCGATTTGTAACCACTACGCTACCAGACCTCCTTAACAACAACATATACACACACACACACACACACACACTCACGCACACACACATTTAACAAGGGCTTCAGGTGATTCTACTGCAAGGTGGAACATGGACTGTATTTTAAAGCTTTATTAAGATGGCAAGGCTATGGAAGCTATTGAGGTGTAGCTATAGCCCTTTAGAAAGATAGGTTAGGGAAGCTGGAAGTGGAGTCCTCAAGTGATTTGTATTTTGTGATTCTCTAGAATAATTTTCTTCTTTTCAGCTCTACAGTCTACCATATCTTTATCTGTTCTTCTGAGGCACTGTATGGTAAGCACTGGACTGCTCTCTACTAGTTCAAACCTGCCAGCTTCTCTGTGGGAGAAAGATGAGGCTTTCTGCTGCCATAAATATTTACAGCCTCAAACTCCCTCTACAGGGCCGATAGGAGCCGGAATTGACTTGATGGCAGTAGGGTTTTTTCTAGGCATTTGGGTTCATGGATTAGGTTTGCACATTTTTTACTACCTTATTCTAATGGTTTTCAGGAGTTCTGTCCCAGGAACATGGTTCTTTTCCTGTAAGATCTTGGTATTTTACGTATTTCATGGTCATGTGTGCCATGTAGTTCTAGTGTGTTGCTTTTCTTATGGTGGAACATGAATTCTTCATACATGGCAGTTTCTAATTTTGCGTGCTGCTGCAAGAATAACAGAAATGACAGCAAAAGGGTCCTCTCCCAACAATTTCCAAAAACTCTTGATGCAAGCTTCTTTTTAGCTTGATTGGCTTTGCTATTGCAGGTCAAAAGCAGACACTATGAACCATTGGAAAAGCTACATTCCATATGAATTTGAAAATAAGTCAGAGTGAAAAAGACATTTTTCCTGACATTCGTTTTACCGCCACAGCACGGCTCTGGCTCACACTGCTCCAGTCTCTGGCTACAGAAGGATGTCTGCCGAGTACTGAGCATTTGTGTATGCCCCCCACAAACAGCCCTCTGGTGATGCGGACCAAGGGGACCTCAGCAGCCGTGCTGTGGCAGTAAAACGGATGTCAGAAAAACGCAAAAAAGAAAGAAAGAAAGAAAAAGACATTTAAAAACTATCTCCACAAGAAATAATTTAATATTTTAATGCTAAGAGGATTTTTGCTAGCTGTCATCAACTAGATACCGACTCATGGTGAACTTATATGCAAACTAGAGCTGCTCTATAGCATTTTCAAGGCTGTGACCTTTCAGAAACAGATCACCAGGCTTGTCTTCCTGAGACACCTCTAAGTGTGTTCAACCTTCCACTTAGTCATCCGGTGTTTAACTGTAGGTGCCACACAGGGACTACAGGATAGAGAATTAAACCATGTTTTGGTTTAAAAGAAGAAAACTTATAAAAAGCACTACAGCTCAAAGCAGCCTTGTTTATCTAGCAGTGTTGTATCTTCTGGGGGTTTGTTCCTTGAATTTATAGCAAATTATTTCTATGTAAGTGTAGGTTGTTTTTAAATGAGACAGAAGCAAAATGTTACTATACATGTGACTTCCTCCTTCCCTTTAAGTGGTGAAACAGCTTTCAAAAATATGACTATTCCTTATGGATGGGCAAAAAGGCCAATGCTCCAGAGAATTGGTAAAATGCACGCCGACATTCCAGTTTCAGTGATCTTTGGCGCCCGATCCTGCATAGATGGCAATTCTGGCACCAGCATCCAGTCATTACGACCACATTCATATGTGAAGACAATAGTAAGTGTGTGGCTGGGCTTTGGTGCTTAGTTGTAGATGAAGTCTGTTGTTTTTTTTT
>NW_006408642.1:4637396-4640996 GCF_000296735.1 Chrysochloris asiatica
TCATCAGTTAACAGTGTTTCTCTCTATCCTCTTTAGCTTTTTTTGTGGGGGGGAAAACTTTGCCTTTTTGGAATTTACAGTCTCGGCTTTTAGGGAAGGTTTTTACATTTATCTATGGATATCCAGGGCTCATGTATCCCTCATCTTTTAATTCCGTTTTCCACAAACTTTCTGAAGCCCACTTGTATTGTGCTTTGTTTAAATACACTGCTGCAGCTTTGATTGTGAAGTGTCTATGCTAATTTCCATGTGTTTCATTGATTGCTTGTACTCACGCAGGCCATCCTTGGAGCAGGGCATTACGTGTATGCAGACCAACCAGAAGAGTTCAACCTGAAAGTAAATGAGATCTGTGACACCGTGGACTGAGCACATGGAAGCTGTGGTGGGGAAGCTGGTGACTGATGCATTTCCTCAGCTACAATGTGGCACCTCCGAGGGAAGAGTAAGGAAGACAACACAAGAACGAAGACAGTCTTCTGGACTGCCTTATGCACATGTTTTCTTTATGAAGTATCCTACACATTTAAACCAGTTAGTGCCTTCTAGAACATTGGCTTTCCTTTCTCCCATACAAAATGGAAATTTGCTTAAAATACATAAAGAAGTCTTGAAATCTCAATAGCATTAAATAAAAGGTTATATGTCCCTCTGACGTATTGAAAAATTGTAATGTTTCAACTGGAATACTTTTTTGTTTCTATATAGCTTTGCTATGTTGGGTATATTGGATACATTTAAAGAAAAGACTCCTGGGTCTAAAGTGTTATATGCTGTAAAGATGCACTTTATTTTCGTAGCCTGTATTTACCATGTCTAATAACTGATGGCTAATCTAAATGCAGCATATTTTCATGTAAACGTTTCTCAGTTGTTTAGAATGCTTCCCTTTATTTTGAACTGCAGTGGCAGCTCTTTGGTTAAAAGGAAGTCAGTCAATCACTAGCATTAAGCTTTCTGATGTTCCTCATTCAATGAGTACAGTATATTTTAAATGGGATTATCCTGACATACAATCGGTAGCAACACAATTCCTTGGAACCATCTATATGTGATATAATTCTGTTCTTTACAAAAACGTGACATTAATGCTTCACTTACTCAAGTACTGGAAGGGCTTGACAGAAAGTATGTCCGTTATTTCCCATTATTAGTAATCTTTTCCATGATGGGCTACTGGGACTGTTACTTTCCAGTACACCACATCATATTTCATTAACATCTACTAACTCTTGTAGATGGGTGCTAATGCTGGATTACATTTTTACCACTACAATAGAAGAGTCAGTGGCACTAATACATCTCAATGCAGCAGAAGTGAAGTACCACTTAGTTTCATTTTTAAAGAATTTCATATGGACTAAATCATTTACATTCTTGAAGTTGTATTGCCCAAACGCCATAAGGTGTCACACTCGGTCAAAGTATTTGACGATTGAACTATTTTCAGGAATAACTCTTTGTTGTTGTTTTAAAATGAGGAAAACTTCTTTGAAACTCAGAAAATAAGCTGCACCCGGCCACTGGCTGCTGAGAAGTCCCTCTGCAAAAGACAAAGAGGGCTGTCACCAACAAGCCATCTCTGCCTTATACTGTGGTTACTGTTGCTTGTCTAGGAGAAAAGTGATTATGTAAATTAAAACCGTGAACCTAGAGCAAATCATGCTGTAATAGTTTGGGCTGTTTAGCACTTAAGAAATTTATAGTTCTAAGGAAATGAATAGTTCTAAGAAAAGTGGCATCATTGTTGATTAACTGCCAGAAAGACTGGCAATCTCCTCTACAAAAAAATAGTTAAGTGATCCTAAACCAGAAGAAACAGCTTCTCAATGAGCAGTTTGTCTTGCTTATCAGGCTAACTAGGTTAGTGAAAGAAGATAACATGTAAGCCAAGAAGTGTTATCAGAATTCTCTACCATACAAACAAAAATAGCTTCATTTTTCAGTCAGTATCTTGGCTGACCAGATTTGAGTCTGTCTATCAGCTGTAGAAATCACTGGGGTGATAGTTTTGTTTTTTTTTCCACACTGTCTCTAGTATCTCTTAATTATCATTAATGGGTGAATATCGGTTTTCATTTATGCGCACAGAACAAGTGGTCCCGGCTCTGAGAGGGAAGTTACTTGGTTTCCTTCTCAAGTGGGGTTTCTGGCCACAGATGTGTCAAGTGATCAGGAAACAAATATACCCAAATGTCAAGTGGAACTTTATTTTCCTACCAACTGGATTTGTTTTATTTGAAAAAATGTTGTTATAACTTCTTTTAAAAGTTAAATTTTACTTTGGGCTACAGTGTATGTAAGGAGCTCTGGTAGCATAGTGGTTATGAATCGGGCTGCTAATCTCGTGGTAAGCAGTTTAAAACTACCAGCTGTTCCCATGGGAGAAAGATGAGGCTTTCTGCTCCCGTAAAGATTTACAGCCTCAGAAATGCTGTACAGGGTCACTATGAGTCAGAACCGACTCCACGGCACATAACAACAACAATGTATGTAAATTTGTGAAGATTGAGCCAGCAGAGAAGGTCACAATCTTCTAATGCCTGAAAATACAGCGGGTGCTAAATATTTTCTATGATAGTATTTGATCTTTGCTAGATTATGCACAATGTACTTTATTATACAGAATAAACTGTACTGTGACAGTAGCTGTATATTTTCTCGAGTCCTTAGTAAGGGCCAGTCTGTTTGATTGTATCATCACACCATGGAGCCTGTGGGTGTTCAATAAACTTCTCAGGATTCTGAGGAAAGGCTGCTTTGGCAGTGTTGTGACCCTCAGGCCCCGCCTTACTGTGTAAAATCACACATTCCCTGAACATCACCCACTTAGTGCAATGTCTGATTTCTCCTTTGTTCTTCCAGAACTAAAAAAAAAAAAAAAAAGTTTGCCTTGAATTGATTTCATAATATGCTTTAGAAAACACTTTTGAAATTTCTCCATTTATGTATGTACATATATCTATGGAAGACAGAGAGTGCCCTGGTATTGCACTGCAGGATAATTCACTGGACCACAGGTCAGTTTGGACCCCAACGTCAGCAGTTCAAACACACTAACCACGCCTCAGAAACCCTAGACAGTGTCTATGAATCAGAACCTACATGATGGCCCTTAACAATACATATGTGTGTGTGTGCGTGTGTGTGTATAAAAGGATAAAAGGAGTCATGGTGTGGCACTGTGGGTTATGCACTGGGCTGCAAAGTCACTTTGAACTGCAAGGTCAGCAATTCAGGTTCACCAGCTGCTCTTCGGAAACCCTATACAGGGTCGCTATGGGCAAGAAATGACTCAACAGCACTAAAAAACAACACACACACATACATATATATCAGTAGAGATATTTCAAAAGTGTTTTTTAAATAATGGAGACAGTCCTGGTGTGCTGCTGTAGGGTAAACACTGGGCTGCTAACTGCAAAGTCAGTGGTTTAAGCCCACTAGTCCCTCCTTAGAAAGCCTATATAGGGTTGCTATGAGTCGGAACTGACTCAATGGCACTTAACAGTATATATATATATATGTTGTTGTTGTTAAGTGCCGTTGAGTCGGTTCCGACCCATAGCGACCCTGTATAGGGTTTCCGAGGGTGTAAAT
>NW_006408642.1:4641096-4649968 GCF_000296735.1 Chrysochloris asiatica
CTGTTATATATATATATATATAATATTTAAAAAGGCATACCAGATCCTAATAAAACAAGTGTTTTTTTGTTTTGTTTTGTTTTACCCTGTATCAAGGTCATTACAAAGAATAAACAGACTAGGTTAGGAGAACTGTAAAGATGAGTAGTGGGGAAGGGGGAGCTAACGCTGTTAGATATTACAACATGTATCTAATAGAAATGACAAGGCTGGAACAATGGGCTCAAACATGCCAGTGACTGTGAGGATGGTACAGAAGCAGGAGCAACGTTGTGTTGTCAGATATAAAGTCTCCATGAGTTGCAGCGACTTGGTGACAGCTAACAACAAGAGCAAATCAACTGAAGAGACAGTTAAGAATTTTTGAACATTTAGCATACCATTAGTAGAGGAAAGAAGACTTTAAAACGATGTTGGAACAAGAGCAGTTAACCACGTGGAAAATAATACTGAATCTACTTCTCACACTGTACACAAGGAGCAAATCCAAATGGATCAAAGACCAGATTGCAAAGATGAAGTCTTCTAAATACTAGAAGAAAGCGGGTGAGTATTTTTCATAATCAGAGAGGGAGTTTCGTATGACTAAGAATCCAGAAGCAGTAAGAGCAAAAACTTCATGTCTTTGAGTGAAAATAAAGAGTTTTGAAGTGCAGGAAAAAAAACATCCAAGGATAAACTAGAGACTGGAAAATATATTTGAAATTTTTATCAGTAAGGACTGATACAGCCCTAATGTACCGAGGTAAGCAAAGTTGCTATAAAATCATAGAAACATTTATTAAACAAAAATAGCAAAATGTGGAAGTATTGTTTCTTGACATACCTTCCATCTAGGTCTATAAATTTCTGAAGGTGCTGTTTCCAGCTCTCCTGCATACTTTGATTAACACCACATCAAAACATCAGTTTTTGTATCCTTCAGGGACTCAAATCATACTCCTTTTCAATGTTGAGAATGGAGAACAGATAAAATATGAAGAGGCAAGATCAGGGTGGTAGAGTGTGGATGGGGTCAGGTTTTCCCGTGAAATTCTCATAGGACAGCCCTTACTGTGCTCAAAGAATGAACCAGATTCATTATGATGGGGCGGGGAAATGGCTTGGTGCAACACTAGTACAGTTTTCAATTTTCTTAAAACTTTGTAAGAAGCCCTTGTGATTGTCCTATGTCCTTCAAGAACATCTGTCAAAATTACCCTTTTGGAATCCCAAAACAGATTCACCATAATCTTCTGAGTTGACCTATCTGCCTTGAATTAATTGGCCCAGTAGATCCCCTTGGAAGCCACTGTTATTGGATCTTTTTTTTTTTTTAATAAAAAACTTAATGAGACCAATGCAATGTATTACTAAAAGAAGTTGTGTGCACACTTTTACCAATCACAGAGAAATGTGTAAACATGCTTTATTTGGAGTAAACCCACGCATGTAGAAAGTGGGACCCTCTTAGCAATACATTTTAACTTACCCTTGTATAAAGAATTTCTGAAATTTGAGAAGACCCTGAGAGAAGAATATGCAAAAACGTATGAATAGATAGTTCACAGAAACAAAATGCAGATGACCCTTAAAAATATATGAGGAGTAAAGAGAACTGCAAATGAAAGCTGCTCAGATACCATTTCTTACATGTGAGATTGGGAAAAATCCAAGTTTGATAAGGCAGTCTGTAAATTGCGAAATAGACGCTCAAAAGTACAAACCCTGATAAATGGAATTTATCAATAGCAACCAAAATTAACTATGCATTCTTGAACCTCATTGTCCCACTTTTTAATATTCAATTGTGTCTAAACGTAGTGGTTAAGGAGCTCTGGTAGCATAGTGGTTACAAATTGGGCTGCGAACCGCAAAGTCAGCAGTTCAAAACTACCAGTTGCCCCATGGGAGAAAGATGAGGCTTTCTGCTCCCATAAAGATTTACAGCCTCGGAAACCCTGTAAAGGGTCACTATGAGTCGGAAGCGACTGCACGGCACATAACAACAACAATACTGTGTGCTGGATCTTATACCAGTACAGTACCCCTAAGTTTGTTTCTCCTTTTTTGTTTCATCTTAGTTCTTCTCTTCTACCGTTTGGTTTTTCTTTTCTCCTCCCCTCCCTTTACCCTACCCTGTTTTGTTTTGTTTTTTATCTGGAGGAGTGGGCACCCCTCCTCCACCACCTCCTTGGTCAACAGCACCTACCCCAACCCCACTGCAGTCGGCAGCGCATGCTCCTGTAAAGCAAGTGCTATGTTCCTGCAGAACCAGTGTCTGCAAGCCATGCTTAGGCCAGAAATGTGCCACCTTTTTTTCCTGTTTTCTTTTGTTCTTTCTTCTTAGTTTTTCTCTCCTTTTTTTTCTTCCTCTTCCACACTTCTCCCCCTATCAGTTGGAAACCAGTGACCCTTTGTAGTCATACTCACTACACCTGCCTCCACACCCAAGGGGCAGGTGTCACTACAGGCTCCAGCAACACTGTATTGATGACAGACCATGGTCAACACACACAGTTGCCCTCAGCTGCTTTACATGACTAGAGATTAGACAAACTCACACTCCCACCTGCTGCTAGGTTCACCCAGATACAAATGGTGAGTGCCCCAGTGCGGCCTAACTAGGGACCAGAATAATATCCCAGCACCATTGGTCTAATATGGTAAAACAAGACAAGAAATCCAGGTGAAGCAAACCAACATATATCAACAAATGAATACAATAATACAACAATGTCCCAGAAACAACAGACAACTTCAAATCACACAAAAAGGACAAGAAAAATTAAGTAAGTGACTTAAAAAAACAGGACCAGAAAATCTGGAGGAAGAAATGACATTAGAACTACCTGATAAGGAATTCAAAAGAGATATACCAAGAACCCTTCAATAGATTGAGAAACAGACCTCCCCCCCCAAAAAAAACAACACAGAAACAAAAAAAGAGAAAACCAAGGAAATCATATATTAAATCAAGGAAACTAAAAAACAAATAGATGCAATAATTGGAAAATTAGAAACCATAAAAAAACCAGCAAATAGAAATCTAAAAGATTCATACTAAAATTTCAGAAATATGAAAGTGCTTCAAAAAGTTTGTAGCAAGATGGAATTAAAAGATAATGGAATTGATCCATAAGTTTTTTGAAGCACCCTTTTAGATAGCATATAGGAAGGTCGAAAGAGTTGCACTGAATCAATGGAGATAGAGACATTGAAGGAAAATCTCTTAATCCTAATCTGGTAGAGGTACAATCAGATACAAATGAATGTAACAGAAAGAACAAAATTAAGAAAGTCTAAGAATTAAGTGGGATACCATCATGAGGAATAACTGATATGTGATCAGAATTACAAAACAGGAAGAGACAAAAAGCACAGAGAAAACAGTAAAAAATTTGCTGGAAGGACATTTTAATATGAAAGAAGAGAAGATACGTATTTTGTATGCTCAACAAACCCAAAAAGAATGGACTCCAAAAGAAAAACAGCAAGATATACCATAACCAAACTTTCCAAAACCAAAGAATACTGAAAATAAACTCTTATTTCTAGGCAGAAACCATGCAGAGAAAAAAGCAATGGTATAACATATATAAAACCCTGGGGGTGAGGGGGGAAATGCCACCCAAGAATTATAGATACAGTGAAATTGTCCCTCGAATACAATGGGTTAAATTAGGACATTTTCAGATAAGCAGAAAAGAAGGGATTTTGTTTAAAAACAAAACAAAAACCAGACCAACCTTGAAGAGATACTGAAGGGAATTCTTTAGACAGAGAACCAAGAATTGTTGACAACAACTTGAGTAGAAGCCATCAACCCAGATATGTTGTTTTTGTTGTTTAGTGTCATGGAGTCAGTATCGACTCATAGCGACCTTGTATAGGGTTTCCAAGGAGTGCCAGGTGACCTTGAAGCACTGACCTTAAGATTCAAACCGACCTTGCAGTCCAGTGCTTATCCTACAGTGCCACACCAGGACTCCCAGAAAAAGGCACATAAAAAAGGAAAGAAACCTACCAGACTGAAAACGGGGAACCAGAAACATCGATTTGTAAATTACCACCAACTCAAATTACTGGGGAGCTCAAAGAACTTTAATAAGCCTTCTTACCAAAATAAAAAAGAAGATCATAAAGATTCAATAAACATGAAAAAACAAGGAATTTTTTTTTTTAGTGTTTATTGAAGGAAATGGTAAAATCTATCAACAAAATTACAGAGCAACCAATGGAGCATAGAAACCATCATGCATCATGCACACACACACACACACACACACAGAGTAAAATGGCAGCAGCAAATTCATACCTTTCGATTACCACACTAAGTGTGGTGATTAGTGCCATCAAGTTGGTTCTGACTCAGCAACTCTGTACAAGATTTCTGAGGAGCGACTGGTGAGTTTGAAGTACCAACCATGAGGTTCAAACCGACCATGCCACACCAGCACTTCATGCAGGGCTCCACAAGGAGTATAAAGGGATTAAATGCACCAGTTATGAGACACAGTAGCAGAATGGATACAAAAGCATGGCCTATCAATATACTGTCTATACGATACAAAGGTAAAAATAAGCTGAAAATCAAAGGGTGAAAAAACATGTATAAGCAAATAAATGGCAACCCAAAGGAGCAGGAGTAGCAATGTTTTTACTAAAATAGACTTTAAGGCAAAAACCAGCAAAAGAGACAAGGAAGGACACTATAAAATGACTAAAGCATCAATCCAGTAAGAAAGTATAACAATAAATATCTTCCTACCCAATGAAAGAGCCTCAAAATACATATATTTCAACAGAACTGAAAAGAGAAATAGATAATTTCACAATAATAGTAAGAGACTTTGAAACACCATTTTCTATGAAGGATAGAACAGAAAGAAACTCAACACAGACACAGAAGATCATGAGAACACAATAAACCAATTTGGCCTCATAGATGTATACAGAACGCGCCATTATGGAACACTCTCCAAAAAAGACCATTTGTTAGGCCACAAAGCAAACAAAGATAGATTTAAAAACATCAAAATATTACAAAGTATTTCCTTATAGCACAAAGTTCTAAAGTTAGAAACCAATAATACTAACCAAAGCTATCTACAGGTATAATGCAGTCCTGATCCAGAGTCCAACATCATTGTTTAAACAAATGAGAAAATGTATCTGCAACTTTATACAGAAAGGAAAGAGAACCTGGATAAAAGTAGGAGGCCTCACACTTCCCTATCTCAAAACCTATACAGCCACAGTAGTCACGACTGAAACCCAATAATTGGGAAAGAGATAGTCTCTTTAACAGTGCTGGAAAAACTGAATATTCATTTGCAGAAAAATGAAATAGTATTCATATCTCTCACCATATACAAAAAGTGAACTCAAGATGGATCAAAGACCTAAGCTTAAAACCTAAAACTATAAAAATCCTCAAAGAAAAAAAAATAGGGGCCCCAGTACATTGTATAAACACTATCAAACATAAATGAAAACACACAAACAATAGAAGACAAACGACATGAGACCTCCTAAAAATTAAACACTTATGTGCATCAAAAATCATCATCAAAAGTACAAACTGAGAACCTACACGCTGGGGAAAAAATTGGTAACGATATATATTGGACAAAAGACTGATTTTTAAAATTTATAGAGAAATTCAACACTTCAACAGCATAAAAACAAACAATCCAATTTAAAAAATGGGCAGAGGACATGAACAGATACTTCACTAAAGAAGACATTCAGGTGATCAACTAACATATGAATAAATACAGTCAAAAGCCATTAGAAAGATGCAAATCAAAACAAACAGATATCATTTCACCCCAGCATTAATGGCAAAGTTCAGAAAACCAGAAACCAACAAATGTTGGCATGGTATGGGAAGAGTATCACTCCAAATCCACTGCCATAGAATCAGTTTTGCCTCCTAGAGACTCTATGTGCAATAGAATGAAACACTGGGCCAGTCTCACAATCGCTGTTCCATTTGAACCTGTTGGTGTAGCCACTGTGTCAATCCATCTCCTTGAGGGTCTTCCTCTTTTTAGTGACCCTCTACTTTACCAAGAATGATGTTGTTTTTCAGGGACTAGTCCTTCCTGCTACCTTGCCCAAAGTACGTGAAATAAAGTCTCACTATCCTCACTTCTAAGAAGCATTCTGGCTGTACTTTTTATAACATAGATTTGAACATTTAGCTACTCAAGACATAGGCTTTCGGTGGCACAAACTGTTTGCACTTGTCCTAGTAACTGAAAAAGGAGTCTTGCTGGCACAGTAGTTAAGTGCCCAGCTGCTAACCAAAGAGGTCAGCGGTTTGAACCCACCAGCCAGCTCTGTGGGAGAAAGATGAGTGAAGATTACAGTCTTGGAAACCCTAGGGGTTGTTCTACTCTGTCCTACTGTAGGATACCTGTGATTCAGAATCTACTCAACAGCAAAACCTTGGCCAATTTTTTCTTTTTCTTTCAGATTAAACGGAAGGTTGACGGTTTGAGCCTACTCAATGAAACCTTGGAAGACAGGACTAGCAATCTGAACCTGTAAAGATGCAATTAAGACATACTGATAATTACTGGTGATTGGAATGTGGAAGTTGAAACAAAGAGAAAAGATCTGTAGCTGGAAAATATGGCTTTAGTGAGAAAAATGATGCTGGAGATCACATGATAGAATTTTGCAAGACCAATGACTTATTTATTCAAAAACCTTTTTGAACAACATAAAAGCTAAATATACACCTGGACCTCATCAGGAATCAAAGTGACTACATCTGGGGTAAGAGAGAATGGAGAAGAGTAATATTATCAGCCAAAACCAGAGCAGGAGCTGACTGTGAAACAAACTATCATATGCAAATTCCGGCTGAAGCTGACAAAATGTAAAAAAGTTCACAGAGCCAAAATAGGACCTTGAGTATATTCCAGCTGAATTTAGAGATCATCTTAAAAACAAATTTGATGCATCAGACACTATGGATCAAAGATCAGAAGAGTTGTGGAATGACATCAAAAACATCATACATGAAGAAAACAGAAGGGTTTTGAAAAGACAGGGGAGAAATAAAAGATCAGAGTAGATGTCAGAAGAGACTCGGAAACTTGCTCTTGAGCATAAAGAAACTAAAGCAGTTGGAAGAAATGAAAGAGTAAAAGAATTGAACAGAAAATTTCAAAAAACAGCTTGAGAAGACACAGTAAAATTTTATAATGAAATATGCAAAGACCTGGAGTTAGAAAACTAAAAAGGAAAGAAACTTCCCGGCATTTCTCAAACCCAAAGAACTGAAGAAAAGAAATTCAAGCTTCAGGTTGCACTATTGAAGGATTCTATTTACAAAATATATGAATGATGCTGGAAACATCGAAAGAAGATGACAGGAATACACTGAATTTGTACTAGAGAGAACTGGTTGATATTCAATCGTTTTGAGAGGTACCATATGATCAGGGATGCTCTTCATCAGGATGCACTCCTATTCAGTATTATGCTGAAAGTCTTAGCCAGAGTGACAAGACAAGAAAGGGAAATTAAAGGCATCCAAATAGTCTGTAGGATCAGCACTGGACAGCAAACCCAAAAGGTCGGCAATTCAAACCCACCAGCTGCTCCTCAGAAACCCTATAAAAGGTCACTATGAGTCAGAACCTACTCAACTGCACTTACCAACAACAACAAATAGGCAAGAAGATGTAAAACTCTATGCTAGTGGTTACGAATCAGGCTGTGAACCAGAAGGTCAGCAGTTCGAAACTACCAGCTGTTTCATGGAAGAAAGATGAGGCTTTCTGCTCCTGTAAAGATTTACAGCCTCGGAAACCCTGCACAGGGTCGCTATGAGTCGGAACCAAGTCCACAGCACACAACAACAACAACAATACTTAGAAAATTCCATAGACTCAGCAAGAAAATTATTGGAACTCAATGAAAGATTCAGCTAAGTGGTAGAATGCAAGATCGACATTAAAAAATCAGTTTGATTCCTTTATATTAATAAAGTGAGCTCTGAAAAGGAAACTAGGAAAACAATACCATTGACAATAGCCAACCAAAAGATTAAATACTTTTGAATGAAACAAAATCCATATCTTACACCATATAAAAAAACAGACTCAGATTCTGGGACAGGAGCAGCGCCATATACAAGATGGAAGCCAGCGAGAGGCTGATGAAGGAGCTTGAAGAAATCTGCAAATGTGAGAAGAAAAACTTCTGAAACTAATTTGTTGACTTGACAAGGGCTTATTATTCCTGACAACCCTCCATATGATTAGGGGTCCTCAGAATCGAACTCAACTTTCCAGCAGTGTATCCATTCAAACCAAGGAAGATCACATTTAAAACAAATATCCATCACCCAAACATCAATGAAAAGGATCAGGTTTGCCTGCCCGTAATTAGGGCTGAAAACTGGAAACCAGCAACCAAAACTAACCAAGTCATCCAGTCCCTTGTAGCACTGGTCAACGACCCCCAGCCTGAACACCTGTTCCATGCTGACCTGGCTGAAGAGGCTGAAGAATACTCTAAGGACCGTAAAAAATGCTGTAAGAACACTGAAGAGTTTACAAAGAAACATGGGGAAAGCAACCTGTGGACTAAAAATCTGCCGCGAATGATTCAAGCAAGTGTGAACACAGACCCCCCAGCAGTGCATTCAAATCCCCCCACCCCGCAAAGCAGGACTCTGGAGAATTGATGCGTGCCACCGTCTGGTGTCCTAACTTTCTACAGTTTTCTTAATGGTCTAGGCAACCTGTAAAGAAAGGATTAAAATTTTACGATGTTCCAGTTCTGCTTTCTTTGTTTTAAAAATCACTGCTTCAACCCATTTTCCAGGAATGGTGTTTCCTTTCTTCTCCCAATGTATCCAAAATCTCCA
>NW_006408642.1:4650317-4665017 GCF_000296735.1 Chrysochloris asiatica
GTGGTGGTTGACCTGCTACCCCCACCCCCAGCTTTGGCACTAGCCTGCTGAGGGAAGCCCCCAGCAACAGGTCTGTGGTGAATGAGGGGTGGGCCCAACAGCTGGAAGACCCTGATCTGACCAGAAAGACTTCTCAGGCCCAAGGTCAGCCCTCCTTACCTCAGCCCTTATTGGAAGATCAGCTGGTCGTTGCAGATGAAGCTAAAGCCAGAACATCCATGTGGAAACCCCCCTCGCATCTGTCACTGAGCTCCGTTGGAATGCGCCACGGAGCATGCGCTCCACCTCTTCGGAGCAGCTGCCCCACCACAGCCTCTCACTCCCCCACCCCCATGACACATCTCAGTCCTCTGTGGGCTCGGAACTGGCAGGACCTGGCTTTAGACAGCTTTGGTCTGGAGTTGTCGTCGTGCCTGCTGACCTCTTAGGAGCCAGCCAGCCCAGGAATAAGATGACCTTCCCTCTTCCCCTTTTGACTCACGGCCTTTGCAGAAAGCCACCCTCCACTTGAAGCTCACTCAGGGGTATCCTATTTCAATGTGTTTTATATTGTTTGACTGACTTTTTTTTTCTTTTTTTTGTAGAAATAAAAATTGACCTTAGACTTCACCATCAGCTGAAAAAACAAACAACAAACTCAGTGTGTATTAAAGACATAAATGTAAAACCTAAAACTATAAAGATCATGAAGGAACAAAATAGGGACAAACTCAGGGACTCTGATACATGTCATAAATACACTATCAAAGAGAACAGGAATCACACAAACAGCAGAAGACAAAACAGACAACTAGGACTTCATAAAAATTAGACAGTTATGCTCATTAAAAGATTTCACCAATAGAATACAAAGAGAATCCACAGACTGGGGGAACAAAGGTTTGGTAATGACATACCAGAGAAGGGACTACTCTCTAAAATTTACAGAACACTTGAACACCGCAACAAAAAGATAAATAATCCAATTTAAAATGGGCAGAGGACATGAACAGACACTTTATCAAAGAAGACATTCAGGCGACCAACAAACTATGAAGAAATGCACAAGATCATTGGCCATTAGAGAGAGATGTAAATCAAAACAACAGTGAGGTATCATCTGACTCCAGTATTAAAACAAAAACAAAAGAGAAAACACCAAGTGCTGGAGATGGTCAGGAGAATACGGGGCCCTCCTACACTGCTCGTGGAACTGTACAACTGTGCAACTGCTGTGGAAGATGGGATGGCAACTTCTCAGGAGGCTAGAAATAGAAATACCACATTACCCAGCAGCAATCTCACTACTTGGTATATATTCTCAAGAAAGAAAAACCTCGACACAAATAGATATTTGCACACCCATGTTTACTACGGCATTATTCATAGCAAAAAGATGGAGGCAGCCTAGATGCCCACAGGCAGAGGAATGGTTGAACAAACTTTTGAACATACACACAAAGGAACATATTATACAACAGTGAAGAGTAACAATGAATCTGCAAAACAATGCATAACATGGAAATTATGCTGAGTGAAGTTATTGTTGTTAAGTGCCATAGAGTCAGTTCTGACCGATAGTGACCCTGTACAGGGTTTCCAAGGAGCAGCTGGTGAGCTTAAACCACCAACTTTGCCGTTCAAACCAACTTTGCAGTCCAGTGCATTAGCCCACAGCACCACACCAGGACTCTGTGAAATTAGTTGGTTGCAAAAGAACAATACTATATGATACCACTGCTGTAAAAGTAACTTGGGTGATGGGAAAGGCAGTTAAGAAGAAAGGGAGAGAGAGAAAAAAGAACCCATGGTATTGAGGGAAGAAATCCAAACAGCGCTGAAGGCATTGGTGAAAACCAAGGCTCCAGGAAGTGACAGAATACAGATTGAAATGTTTCAGTATACAGTACTGGAGGCTCTCACTGATCTATGCCAAGACATTTGGAAGACAGCTACCTGGCCAATCTTGGAAAAGATACATATTTGTGACCATTCAAAAGAAAGGTGGCCTAACAGAATGTGGGAATCATTGAATAAGATCATTAATATCACATGCAAGTAAAATTTTGCTGATGATAATTTAATAATGATTGCAGCAATACACCCATAAGGAGTTGCCAGAAATTCAAGCCAGATTCAGAATGAATCTACAATGAAGGATATAATTGCTGACCTCAGTTGGATCTTGGGTGAAAACAGAAAATACCCGAAAGAAGTTTATTTGTACTTTATTGACTATGTAAACTCATTCAACTGTGTGTTATCATAACAAGTTATGGATAAATTGTGAAGAATGGGTATGCCAAAACACTCCACTGTGCTCATGAAGAACCAGTACATAGACAAAGAGGCAGTTGTTATAACAGAACAAGGGGATTTTGAATGGTTTAAAATCAGGAAAGGTCTATATTGGGTTGTATCATTTCACCATATTTATTGAATCTGTATGCTGAGCACATAATTCAAGAAACTGGATTACATGATGAAGTACGTGGCATCAGGATTGGAGGAAGAGTCTTTAAAAACCTGCAATATTCAGATGAGACAACCTTGCTTGCTATAATCAAAGAGGAATTGAAATACTTCCTGATGAATATCAAAAACTGTGCCTTCAATATTGGTTACACCTCAATGTAAAGACAACACAAATCTTCACAACTAGACCTGTAAACATCATGATAAATGGAGAAAAGATTAAAGTTGTTAAAGACTTCAATTTGCTTTGAACCACTATCAATGCTCATGAAAGCAATAGTTGAAATCAAACATCATACTCTATTAAGTAAATCTGCTGCAAATGACTTTTTGAAAGTGTTCAAGAGCAAGGATGTCAGTTTGAGGAATAAGGTGCAACTGACCCAAGTCATAGTATTTTCAATAGCCTCATATGCATGTGAAACTTGGACAGTGAATAAAGACGACCACAGGAGAATCAATGCAGTTGAGTTACGGTATTAGAGAAGAATATTGAAAGTACCATTATGGATTGCAGTGAAGTAGTTATAGATTGTTGTCGTGGTGACTGCAGGCTGATGGTAGCACAGTGTATATCTGTAAGATACAACTGTGGTCAGAAGAACAAACAAATCTATGTTGGAAGAAGTACAGTCAGAATGTTCCTGAGAAGCCAGATGGTGAGACTTCATCTGTCATACTTTAGACATGTTATCAGGAGGGATCAGTTCCTGGAGAAGGACATCATGATTGGGGAAGTGGAGGATCAGTGAAAAACAGGAAGATCCCTAATGATATGGGGTGGCACAGTGACAGCAACAAATATGAGGATGGTGCAGGACTAGGCAGTGTTTTGTTCTGTTAGGGTCGTTGTGTGTTGGAACTGACTTGATCTTACCTAACAACAACAACTTAAGGAGACAAGCAGCTCTTCTATTCCTTCAAATGACCTCACCTTCACTTGGCCACCTCCTCAGATACAGGCAGCAGACACATCTTCCTGGGCAGTCAAAGACAGATACCATGCCCTCAAGCACCTCAGCAAACATCTTGGGAACATGAGATAGGAACAATTCTAACTCTCAGAGCAGCAGGGCTCAGACTCTAGCATGCACATTGTCATGCAGACAATTCTGGGGGCTGGGGTCCATATTCTTAACAGACATCCATAGTACATTTGATATTATTGTTGTTAAGTGCCATTGAGTCAAGACTGACTCACAGGGATCCTATGGGTTTCCAAGGAGCATCTGGTGGGTTTGAACCACAAATCTTTTGGTTAGCAGTCCAGTGCTGATCCTACAGAGCCACACCCAAGAGCATTGACTGTTCAGTTTGCTTTGTTTTTGTCAGAGTTAATTTGGTTGGACTCAAACTATAAATACTATCTCTTGGCAACAGCTAAAATCTCATTTCAACCCTTTTATCCTTAGCTGGTTGTTGTTAAGTGCTATTGAGTTGGTTCTGACTCACAGCGATCCTACAAACAACAGAATGAAATGCTGCACCAGTCTCTAGAGCCTCCGCTAGAGGATTCTGTTTTCTCCTTGCAGGATTTTCCCTAACTTAGCAGTGATTGGTGTTGCCCTGCCTTCTGCCCTCTGGTTCTTCTGGACAGACTTTCTGTCTGCTGCTTTTCTACCAGGGTCCCAGCCTCTTTTCCACCTCAGTACTCTGAGTTGTGGCCTTTTCTATGCCAAGGTTCCACACTCCTGGTCTGGGAGTACTTCCCTTTGTTCATGCTCCAGTGCCTTCAGGTGGTGGTTCCTTGCATATTGTCCAGTTTATAGTTATTTATGGGAATTAGAAAGGGGCCTTGGTAACACCGTGGACTATGCATGGGCTGCTAACTGCAAGCTCGGTGGTTCACACCCACCAGCTGCCCAAAGGACGAAAGATGAGGTTGTCTGCTCCTGTAAAGATTTTCAGTCTCAACAATCCTAAGGAAGGAGCTCTGGTAGCGTAGTGGTTATGAATTGGGCTGTGAACCTTAAGGTCAGCAGTTTGAAACTACCAGCTGCTCTGCAGGAGAAAGATGAGGCTTTCTGCTCCTGTAAAGATTTACAGCCTCAGAAACTCTGTAGAGGGTCGCTATGGGTCGGAACCGACTCGAAGGCACTCAACAACAATCCTAAGAAACAATTCTATCTCAGGTTCTATCTAGCATCTCGGGTTCTATCCAGCAGTTCTGTCCTGTTTAGAGTCACTGTGAGTCGGAATCAGCTTGATGTCAGTGGGTTTTGAGTGCATGCTTGGCCCCCAGTACGATCTGACTCAGTTGCACTGTAAGCATAGCAGACTTTGGAAATGACTGGACTCCTGATATGGTGCTGAAGGATCAGCACCGGATTGCGAACTACAAGGTTGGCAGTTCAAACCTACCAGCTGCACCTCGGTCGCAATGAGTCAGAACCAACTCCAAGGCACTTAACAACCACCACCACCACCACAACAACAACAACAGTGTTCCCTTTGTACAAGACTAAGTCTTAACTAAATAGAAGCTTGCCGTGTTGACGCATGCTTGTGCCTTGTATCTACACTCTGCGCCCATCAGCCTGCAGTCACCTCAGATAGCAATCTACCTATGCTTCACTGTATCCCATAACTGTAAATGAGGACTTGCCAATACAGGAAAAGTGGCATAGTGTTTGCACCGCTTTTAGATTAGGAGGCCCCAAATTTAGCTGAGATGAAAACCAAATACAGTGTACAGTCGGTAGCTTGCCTGGAAGCCGCCATTTCCGTCTCGTCTATCTAAAGCAGCTTCCTTTTCAAGGAAAATTCTGTTTAGGCTTCGCGGCCTCACAGGCGTTGCTTACCCTGCTGTGACTCCAGAAGCTTTACACCATTTCGTTGGTTTACTGTTCCTGAGGCTTCTGCTGTCTCTGGAATCGTGTTCCTATTCATACTTCTGGGCGGAGCCATGCTGGTTCAACGCCATCTTACTGCCCTTGTGCTATAAATTTTTATTAAGCCAACAAAAGCAAAACAATGAAATATGCCAAATTCTCTTCCACCGATCAAGAAAATTAGCAGGATTCTAACAACTTCAGACAACGTCCCTAGGTGGTACAAATGTTATTGCACTTGGTTGGTAACTGAAGGGCCAGCGGCACCTCAGAAGAAAGGCCTGCCAATCTACTTCCCCAAAACTACGCATTGAAAAGCCTTCGCAGCACAGTTCTCCTCTGACCCATGAGTTGGAGTTGATGACTGGCTTGTTTGTTGTTTAGCGAATTAAGATCATACAGCAAAGAACTTTAATTTTCTGCATTACTCAGAACACCAAGGCACAGGTTATACGAGAAGATTGATGAGCAAGTCTGGAAGTCAGCCAAAATCTTGAGGAAGGATGCTGCAAAATGCCTGCATTGCTGACGTAAACTGCTCATGGTTCCCTGTAACTAACTAGTCCCAAAATAACCCTCAAAGGTGATGCTCCTGCTATACTTCTTCTACACCTTCACTCTGCAATGCTGCTGGAGAAGGAATTTGAAGATAATGAACTGACACTAATAAGAGGTTTATTGACTATCCAGTGCCTTGAGGAAATGGAATCTGGAATTCTGAGAATCACAGTCCTGTGACCTGCTGCCCTGACATCTGCCTCCTTGTTTATCAATCTTTGGTCCTGTGAGAACAGGACTCAACCTGTGAGTCAGGTGTCACACCCATAACCTTCCAACAGCCTCCACTGTCAGCGACACAGCTGAGAACTAAGGATAAAAGAAGTCCTGAGTGATCAAAATGGATGACTGCAAATCTTGCACAAAAAGCCAGTGCACTTCCTAGTGGTAGCGAATTCTCACTGCATTTCCAAATTGCTCTTTTTAATTTGCTGAGTGGCTTAGAATTCTGTGTAAAAGCCAGGGCTGTTGTTGTTAAGTGCCATCGAATCGGTTCTGACTCATAGAGACCCTGTATAGAGTTTCCAAGGAGTGGAGACGAACCAGCATGGCTCCGCCCAGAAGTATGAATAGAAACACAATTCCAGAGACAGCAGAAGCCTCAGGAACAGTAAACCAACGAAATGGTGTAAAGCTTCTGGAGTCACAGCTGGTGAGTTTGAAGCGCTGAGTGCTGATCTTACAATGCTGCACCAGGACTCCTCCTAATATGTTTTCTGGGAGAGAAACTGAGCAACAAGGAACAAACAATAAGGAAAAAGCTGGTTTGTTTTTGACTTTTCATGGCAACTCTAAGTATAATGTCTTAAGAGGTCCAGTCTTGTGGGAAGGCTGCAGGCCCCCTCCCTAATAATGACTGGGGTTGAAAAATACACTAGTAGCAGTGACTCATGATGAGAATGTATGAGTGGAGGGCTCGCAGGTTTGAGGAATGCAAAGAACGCTTACTCAGGTGACTGGAGGAGGAAGCATCCTGTGATAAAGATGGCAGGAGCCTGTCAGAGCCCTAGAGCATTGCATTTTTACCAAAGGTGTCACAAATACCTTACTTCATCCATACTACCTGTTCTGTGTACCTCATATGATTTGGACTTTCATCCTAAGGACTCTGTATGGATGTGAAAGTGTAAATGTAGGGATAAGACCAGATGTATTTAAAGGGAACCTCCAAAAACTATCTCTGTTTTACAAAGGAGGAAAATGAATACCAGAGAGGTTAAGTGACTTTCCCGAGATCACGCGTCTTTAGTGATCAGCCCGGGTACTGGAACCAAAATATTCTTATTCTCTTTGTTGCTGTTAAGTGCCACTGAGTTAGTTCCTGCTCAAAGCAACTCTGTATAAAATTTCAAAGAAGTGACAGGTGGGTTTGATCCACTGACCTTGCGGTTAACCATCCAGTGCTTATTCTATAGTGCCAAACCAGGACTCCAAAGGGAAATCTTCACTAGAGGAGACAGAGGACAGATACCAACGAAGACTTCCTTTTGCATGGTGTTGCCAAATGTTATAAACAATAGTGTAAGGCTTGTTTGCCATATGTTAGTGTGTGCAGGAAATCACAGATACAATCCTGGTAGCTAACTTGGTTGTCTAGCTCTGATTTGATTAAGCTCTCCCACAGCTCTCCCAGCATCTTAAACCAACCAGTTCCAACTCATAGTGACCCCATGTGTTTCAGAGTAGAGATGTGTTTCATAGGGTTTTCAATGGCTGACTTTTCAGAAGTAGATCACTAGGCCTTTCTGCTGAAGTTTCTCTGGGTGGACTCAAACTTACAACCTTGTGATTCGTAGTTGAGCACTTTGTCATTTGCACCACTCAGCAGCTTGTTGTTGTTGTTAAGTGTCATTGAGTCATATCCAACTCATAGCAACCCAGTATAGGGTTTCTGAGGAGCAGCTGGTGAGCTTGAACTGCCAACCTTGTGGTTCAAACAGACATTGCAGCCCAGTGCATTAACCTACAGTGCCACACCAGGACTCCTACTCAGCACCTTAGCAAGATAAAGTTAGGTATGTTCAGAATGGTAATAAATTGCTTTATGATAGAAGGTACTCCAATAAATAACAGTACAAGCCAGTACTATATATTCAATACACAGAGAATCCAGTGAAGAGAATGGACAAGGTGTGGAATCTTCTACTGGGCTGTATGCTATTTGGGAGCCTAGTTCTGTCTATTGTTCCTTTGTGTACATTTGTTAACTATATTGTTGTTGTTAAGTGCCATCAAGTTGGTTCTGACTCCTAGTGACCAGGTATAGGGTTTCTGAGGAGCAGCTGGTGGGTTTGAACCACCAGTGTTTATCCTACAATATCACAGCAGAAGGCAAACATACTGTATTGTTGCCCAGGGAGAGTTATTGCATCTGGCCGTCATCCAGCTTACATCTGGTCTGCATTTGGCTGTAAGGAGTCAGAAAACGAAGCAGGAGGTGGCATTTGTGCTGAGATGCTAGGAAGCTGGTATTCATCTTCCCTAAGAACTAACATTGATGCAACATTTACTATATGCTCTGTGGCAGTGTTATTTTATTTAGTCCCCATAACAACCCTGTGACTATTTCACTAGGAGGAAACTAAGACTCGGTTAGCTTATTGGAGCAGGTATTGTTGATCCTCTACCCAGATGACCTGCGTGGGGTAAAATGTGGTAGCAATAGTGTTGGAATTCATCTAACTTCAGACCGAATGAGAATCAGCATCAACCTCAAAGCTAACACCTATGAGGTAAAAATCAGATATACTTCCAACTCTCCAACCTTTTTACCAAATCTGACACCGTGCTTCTCTGTTGGGTTTGCTAATTCATGGTAATGGTCACAAAGAACAAACAAGCCATGCTCAGTTATGTGGTTTATTAGGGAAGTAACATGGGATCAGGAGCTCTGGTAGCGTAGTGATTACGAATCGGGCTGAGAACCGCAAGGTCAGCAGTTCGAAACTACCAGCTTTTCTGCGGGAGAAAGACGAGGCTTTCCACTCCCGTAAAGATTTACAGCCTCGGAAACCCTGTACAGGGTCGCTATGAGTCGGAACCGACTCCACGGCACATAACAACAACATGGGATCAGGGTTAACTTGTAAGGAACAGTAGCAGGACCAGTGTCAAAAAACACACAGGCAAGGCCTGGAAGACTCACTCAAGGTGAAGAGCACATTCTTCCCTTTAATGTGTTGTTGCTGTTGTTAGGTACCGTGGGGTTGGCTCCAACTCATAGTGATCCTGCACAGGGTTTCTGAGGCTGTACATCTTTACGGGAGCAGAACGCCTCCTCTTTCTCCCATGGAAGTTTTGAACTGCTAGTTTCGAACTGCTGACCTTGAGGTTGGCAACCCGACTTGTAACCACTATGCTACCAGAGCTCCTTTTACTGTAGGACAGCTCTATCTCAGCTGCACACACTCCCTCAGGTCAGGCTTCCTGTCAGGTTAGGTCTTTCAGGAGGCTGCAATCAAAGGTGGTGGCTAGGGTGGGGTCTCATTTGAAAGCTTGAGCCGTGGAAGGATCTACTGGTGGTAGGACTCAGTTCTTTGTGGCTGGTTAGACTGAGTGCCTCAAGTCCTAGGTACCCTGCTGGGGCAAGTATCTCAACTTTTAACTCTGCGGACAAATGCTCAAGGCCGTTTGCCAGCCAGTTTCTTACCTGAAGGCATTCAGTTCCCTTGTTCCATGGATTGGCAGACCCACTATAGTCACCTCACTCCATGAGCCAGGAAGCTCACTACACTGCCTTGCACTGGTCTCCTGGTTCTACCACCCCTACTGCAATATTACAACTCTCTCTGTCTCCTGAATCTAGGGTGTTCTCAGCTCAGGGACCTGGGTCCAAAGGCATGCTTCACTCTAGCGAGTGACGCAACCCCTACTGGGTGGATTTTATACACCCTATCTGCATAACTGACTATCACTGGACTAACCTGTCCAATCCTCTTTCAAATGGCTCTATCTATTTGCATAATCTTTTTTTTTTTTTTTTTTTTTTCTGTTGACAGTGACTAGCTTCTTCCCTGGACAAAAGGAAAAAATAGCCTTCTTCAAAGGACTAGGGCAACTGCACCAAGAACAACTATAACAACTCTGCAGGAGCCAGGTAAAAATCTTCCCAGCTGTTGTCTTTTCTGACTTTTTCACCAGATGGGGTCAGCTGTGGCAAGCACTGGCTACCCACTGGCTCACACCTACATTTCTTCAGAGGCCTGCTCTTAGCTGAAGGGAACCACCTTGCTTGGAAATGTATGAAAGACAATAAAGAAAACTTGCCAGTCTACACAGCAAGATAATGAAACTAGCCGATGAGACATGAATATTGGATTTCTCAGCTCTATCTCCTATCTGAAGGAGCTCTGGTAGTGCAGTGGATTAAGCATTTGGGCTGCTAACTGGAAGGTTGGTTGTTTGAACCCAATAGCTACTCCACTGGAGAAAGATGGGAAGTCTATTTCTGTGCAGATGTACTACAAGCTTGGAAACTCTATAGTACAGTCTTATAGGGTTGCTATGAGTCGGAATCCACACAATGTCAATGCATTTGGGTTTTGTTTTCTATTTTATAGACATTCCAGAATAGGATACTATTTTTGTTTTAATAGCGAATAGAAACTAAGACATTTTTTAAGGAAATATACCCACTCCTCATTTATCAACTATCTTGTTATCTGACATTTCACATTTACGACAATATTAGAAAGTCCGACTATTTTACACATTAGCAATGTATGTCTGGTGGTAATGAACACTGAGGTCTGAGCTGAGAGTAATGCTGGTTGTGATGGTTCAGGTTATAACTTGGATGGATCATGATTCTCAGTGGTTTGGCAGTAACGTCATTATGTAATTTGGCAACTTTGTTATGATATTGTCATCCTCCATTTTTGCATAATGCAGATTTTCATATAACCTGGTATTTGGAATCTAACCCTGTCAACAAATGAGAAGCAGATTAGTATTGCTGGGTAACAGTACTATCACCTAGTAACATTTCAACCTCTTAAGTATAAAGACTTCTGGCGTGTCACTGTAGATTAGCACTGGACTGTGAACCACAAGGTTGGCTGTTCAAACCTACCAGGTGCTCCTTGAAAACCCTATACAGGGTTGCTGTAACAACAACTAAGAATAAAGAGAAAATCCCCATAGGTTTCCAGAGGGCAATATACACAGGAACAAAGTTTCTGTAATCAGAATGGCATTCAATTGCTCATCTCCTCTAATGGGCAACTTTGGCTCAGGGACTCCCCAACAGCCTGGCAGAAGTTTTCCTGGCACTGCACTGACTGCTGTCTGAAATGCTGCTTGTCCAGATCTTTTTCCTATCCCCTTTCCTTTTACGGGCCATCAGCTCACCCTTCTTACGTTAGCTCCCTCCCTTCTATTCTTTACAGGCATCTCCCTGACCAATCCCTTACACATTTATTGCTGTGTAACAAATAGCACATTTACTGTCTCACAGTTTCTTTGGGTCAAGATACAGGCAAAGCTTAGTTGGGTCCTCTGTTCATGCCTTTCAGGAAGCAATCAAAGGTGGTTAGAGGAAAGCCTAACTAGGGAGGATCTGCTTTCCAAGCTCAAGTCGTTGGCGGTAGGCCTCGGTTCCTTGTGGTCTGTTGAACTAAGGGCCTCATTTCCTAGGTTCCTTGTCAACATGGTCCCTTGCTTCAACAAAGCATCTAGCTGAGAAGGTGGTAGAGAGTATTGACTTAAGTTACAATCTTATATAAGGTTATCACTGAAGTGATATTTTATCATCTTTGCTGTATTCTGTTGGTTAGAAGAAATCCACAGATTCCATCCACACTCAATGGGAAAGGATTACAGAAAGATGTGGGGACCAGGATGCAGAAGCCACTGGGGGCCAACTTAGTGTCTACTGCCCCACATGGATGTTTGATGGGGTCTGCATGTTATGGTGATGCACTCATTTATGTAACTCAATCCCCACTCACTCTTGTGGTTAGCAGTCAGTGTAGATGTGATACTTTGCTAATTCTGGCTTGCCAATAAGTATCAGTGACTGGTTTCCATATTGCAATCTCAATAATGCAGTATTTCAAAAGCAGTTTTGAAGAACAGCGTTTGGTATCATGAACAGGTTATTTTTTTAATTTCTAAATTATAAAACTGATTGGGCAGCTTTGCATATTTAAAGGCCAAAATTTTCATCCATGCCTGTTTCAAAATGAGAAAAAGAGCTGAAACATTCTGAAACAAAAATTTCCCCAGGATACCCTTGTATTTGCCTTTTACATCTGGACTGTTGTCATAGTCCTGCCATCTGCAGGCATTGACATTTGAATCACGTTTCTCTCTTAAAGAAGCTCAGCAAATACAGTACTTCCTTTGAGATGTCCTTTCCTCAAGGAGAGAAGCATGTATAGATCCTTTCTCACCACAGTACTGGCATGCGTTTCTAAACAACACTCTGGAAGTGAGGAGTGACTGCATTAAGTTAGGCCCCTCCGTTAATGTCTTTAAGATGACATTTCTGAAACTTGCTTTATTAATGCTGTTACTACATTTTCTTGGCACGCAAGTCAGGCCAATGCTCATTTTGCAAAGTCATATCAGAGAGTCAGGAAGTCTGGGTTCTTGTCCCAGCTTTGCCACAAATGAGCTGAGTGGCCTTAGAAAGTCACCCTCTCGCTCTGCACCACTCTTTTCTTGTCTGTGGAATGATGGGTTTGGATGACTCTTTCTAATTTATAGAGGGATCCATCACTCTGAAATGAGCTCTCAGGGGTGTTAAAGAATTACCCTCTGTTCCTCGTTCTTTCCATTTAAACTCTTAATCCTTCCCAGAAACCAAACGTTCACGGTAAAGACAGTTCTGGAAAAGTTTAAATAATTAGATAAGCTATAACTAGCCTATAGGATGCAGACATGCAAATTTAATAAACTAATCCAAGTCTCCTCTTGCTGATTAAGGAACAGCAACCAATCATTTTATATTTGCCTTTTAGGAATTCCCCTGGACAATTTGTTCTTGCTCTTCAATGTTATGATGTAAGTTTGCCCTCGCTTGAAACAACGGAACCAACCCCTAAGCCCCAAACCCAAACCTACTCTATAGGACAGATCAGAACTCCTCCTGAAGGTTTCTGAGACTGTAAATCTTTACAGAAGCAGACAGCTTCATCTTCCTCCTGTGGAGTGGTGGCTGGTGGTTTTGAACCATTGACCTTGCAGTTAACAGTCCAGCACTTAACCTACAGCACCACCAGGGCTCCGTTCTTACACTAAGGCTCACTGACATCAAGTGGATTTGGACTCATTGACCCTGTATCGGGTTTCTGAGGCTGCAAATCTTTACAGGAGTAGAAGGCTTCATCTTTCTCCTGCAAAAGAAGCCTGGTGGGTTTGAACTGACGTGCCGTTGAGTCATTTCTGACTCTTAGCGACCCTCTATAGGGTTTCTAAGGAGCAGCTGGTGAGTTTGAACTGCCGATTCTGTGGTTCAAATCGACCTTGCAGTCCAGTGTTTTATCCCACAGCTCCACACCCAGTGTTTCTCCTACAGCACCACAACAGGACCCGTAATTTACGTACTGACCTACTTATGTTAAGTGCCATCGAGTCAGTACTGACTCATATATACCCTGTGTAGGGTTACCGAGGCTGTAAACCTTTTTTTTTTTTTTTTTTTAAAAAGCTTTTATTGTGAGTTGAGTGAGTGGTAAAGGTTTACAAGGCAGATCAAGAGTTTTGCATGCAACAAATCATGCAATGGTTACAATCCCCTCCATGCACCATCAACGAACAGTATTTAGTATTTACCTCTATTACCTTTTTTATTTTTTATGTACACATACCACATTGAAAAAATATATTTGTTTAAATGTCCAAAGGGCACATTTTGCAAGCCAGCCTCCTTCCTGCAGGCACACAGCCTTTCTCAGTCCATTGGCCTAGAGTTCTCTAATGCTCTGTCTGTCTACATATCTCCTCTGCTACCATCTCTGTTGTCGTAGCTTTTCTGGTTAGGATATCTCACTCCTCTCATGTTCTTCCCTCTTGATGGTCCTAGGGTCCTCTCTTCCTCAAGTGACAGGTTAACTGCTCCCCCCACTTTAGTTTCTTCTTCCACATTTAAAGTTGTGACCATTGCCATTAGTCCTGATAACAATTACCCACAATTGAATCATAAAATCCTATCCCCATCATCACCAGACCCATCTGGACAAAAAGAAAACTATTCAATGGGAATTCTATCTTATCTACCTCATTTAAACCTATATCCACAAAACAGTCAAGCACCTTAACATTACTTTTCCTCCTTTACCCATTCAGACTATGTCTTGATCTCTATATCATAAAGCCCCGTTGTTCCAAGGCTGTGCATACATAACAATGAACCTCAGTAAGAGGCTGTAAATCTTTATAGAAGCAGAAAGCCTCATCTTTCTCCAGTGGAATGGCTGGTGGTTTTGAACTGCTGCTCTGTGGTTAGCAGTCCAGTGCTTATCCTTCAGTGTTGCCAGGGACCTTCTGGCATTAAATGAAGGCTGCGCAAGAACCGTATGTTACCTGTTCCAACTTAGCCACACATATTTTTTTTTTTTTTCTTAAATGTTTTATTGTGAATCACGTGATAGTTTACATGGGAGAACACCAGTTCTACATTCATTCCATCTTACATCGTCTCATTGCCATGGTTACAATCCCCTCCATGCAATCCTTCCCCTGTACCCCCCAGGTCTTCAGCACATAGTCGCTCTCCCTCTCTGGATCTAAAGTCTCCAGCAGCTCCATCGCTCTACATCATCATCTCTGGCTCCATTTCAGGCATCACTGCTTCTCTGAGTAGGGTCCCGCTCTCTGCTCTTCTCCCTTGATGGTCCTAGGGACCTCCGCTCCT
>NW_006408642.1:4666012-4677824 GCF_000296735.1 Chrysochloris asiatica
GAAGGATTGCATGGAGGGGATTGTAACCATGGCAATGAGATGATATACGATAGAATGAATGTAAAACTAATGTTCTCCCATGTAAATTGTCACATAATTCACAATAAATCATTTAAGAAAAAAAAAAAAGTTCATGGAGAATTGTCATTATCCTTTCATTCTATTTTTCCATGAACTTTCTGAAGCTCCCTCAAATATAAGCTTATTAAAATTGTAATGTGACTGAGCTTATCTCTTTAGAGGGCTGCTCCCTGCATGCAAACAGGTTATTTCATTTGACCAGCTTTGAGCTCTGAGTGGCTTCGTGATTAGGGATGACCATCATCAGTTGCCCACCCAAGCACTTTAAGGGGCTGGTGCAACGAATGCTCACAGCTGCCTCCTTCTCTGGAGAATTGCTCTAGGCCAAGTAGGCGTTTCTTGCCTAGAAGGTTGTATCCCTGCACCTGTTGACAGACCAACCCATAAAATCAAACCACAGCTGTTGCTGTCGAGTTGACTCCGACCCATAGAGGCCTTGGAGGGCAGAGTAGCACTGCCCCATGAGGTTTCTAAGGCGGTCAGTCTTTATGGAAATACATTGCCACGTCTTTATCCTTCACAGAGCCTGGTGGGTACAAACCACCAAACTTTTGGTTAGGAGCCGAGCCAGGGCTCCTGACTGACTGGCTGACGTGAGGAAGTATAAATGGTCAGACACTTTTTCCCACAATGTAGGACCAACTTTGTGGTGCAATTTATACTCCTGAACTTTGTGGGAACAGGCTGAAGCTAGTACACATCCTTGCTTAGTTCTTTCTCCACCTCCATCTCACTTCCCTGTCTCCCCTTCATCTGAGTGTCTGACCTAAAACCAAATGTATAAGAATTTCTCTCTTGGGCTCTACGTTGAGGGACCCTGATCTCCTCTTAGAGGGGAAGGCCTGTGGATGTGGGAATTTTGGAACTTCTCTGAGGGTCTAAAGTCATCAGGAAAATGGGGACCAATGGGTGGGATGTAAAGGTGGAGAGAAAACCTTTAAGGCACTGGTGGTGGTAGTGGTTGGGTGCCATGGAGCACGCTCTAACTCATACAGACATTGTATATGGGCTGCTAGCCACAAGGTCAGTGGTTCAAACCCACCAGCTGCTCCCCTCCTGTAAAGATATTTGGAGTCCTGGTGTGGTGCTGTGGGTTAATGGGTTTGAACTGCAAGGTCAGTCATTCAAGCGCACCAGCTAGCTGCTCCTTGGAAACCCTATACAAGGTCACTATGGCTTGGAACCGACTCAACAGCACTAAACAGCAACAACATAGGGTTTTCAAGGCTGTAAATCTGTAAGGATAGGCTCATCTTTCTGTCAAGGAGCACCTGGTATTGGAACGGCTGACCTTGCTGTTAGCAGCCCAACTTACAACCCACTACATCACCAGGGCTCTTTTTAAAAAGCATTTATTGTTGTTAAGGAGATCTGGTAGCATAGTGGTTACAAATCTGGCTGCGAACCACAAGGTCAGCAGTTCGAAACTACCAGCTGTTCAGTGGGAGAAAGATGAGGCTTTCTGCTCCCGTAAAGATTTACAGCCTCGGAAACCCTGTACAGGGTCGCTATGAGTCGGAACCGACTCCACGGCACAGAGCCAGCAGCCAGCATAGTTGTTGTTAAGTGCTGTCAAGTTGGTTCTGACTCATAGCGACCCTGAATAGGATTTCTGAGGAGCGAAGGTGAGCTTGGTCCAAAACCAACCTTGCAGTCCAGTGCTTATCTTCTACAGCACCACATCAGGACTCCTTTAAAGCACAGAATATGTTTAAATAAATACATAAGCTTCAGTTTATGTCCAATTTAGTTTATATTTGAGACGTTATTGGAACCTCTAATTAGAAATATCTGCTCATGCTTGGCTCATCGTGAGCACACAATAAGTAATTATTGAATTAAATTGAATGTTTAAGAGCTTGGAATTCTGGTAAGAGGCTTGGGCTCAAGGGGGGAAGAGTTTAGGAACCATACGTACAAGGAAAAATCTGGTGTCCCCTGGGCTAAGGGTTTGCTGTGCCCCAGCTCATTAAGGAAGCATGCTGGAATTCAGGACCAGGGGAAAGCAGTGATTTGAGGTTCAATTGGGCAAGTTTGTCTAGACTCCAGAGTCCTTGCTGGAAACCAAAGATGCTAAGCGCTTAGGCGAATGTGGCCCCTGACTCTGAGCCTGTAGAGCTGAAAGGGTTTTCACACTGAGATTTGAGGCTCTTAACTACAGCCTCGAGACCCCAAGCCAAGGCCATACTTGTTTCATGGAGTTGGTTCTAACTCATGAAATTGTCTTGACTGTGAGTTTTATGAGGAAGCTGAGCCTTTGGGTGGGCTCAAACTCTCACTTTAAGTCAGAAATAGAACACAAGACATTTACACCAGTCAGGGATCCAACAAACTGACAGAAAAGGTCTGCCCACTTGTGAGTTCATTTCCTTGGGGGACACTTGATGGGCCATTGGGGATGAGTAAGAAGGGATGTTGTTGCTGTTGTTGCTATGTGTTGTCGAGTCGGTTCCGACCCACAGCAACCCTGCATAGGGTTTCCGAGAAGCGGCTGGTGAGCTCGAAACACCAAACTTGCAGTTCAAATGTCTTTGCAGCCTGGCACAACACCACACCAGGACTCCAAGAAGGGATGAAGAAGACCAAATAAAGGAAACTAAGAAAATTGGCATTGAGTGGGTGGCTGCTGCATGCCTTCAACAACCTGGGACTGAGGTGGCCTTACACCTCAGTTTCTTCACATATAAAAGCTGTTGGTCTCATAAGCCATCTCACTGGTCTTCACAATGAACCCTGGAAGCAAGTTCCATCCCCAAGTGGTGATAGAGCACTAAGAGTCTAATAATTTACAAAATGAGTAAGTTCAGAGTCTACAGACAGGTGTGGCTGAGCTCCCTGGTAATTTTGGAGCATTGGAAAAGGCAAGCAGGAGAAGGCCCCCAGCCAGGCACCATAGCTGGGGGCTGTGATACTTCATACCTTCACTTTAGAGCAGGAGTCAATACGTACTTTCTGTGAAGAGTCAGATAGTAACTACTTTAGATTTTAAGAGCCTTAGAATTGGAACTACACAACTGTGCCACAGAATTATGTAAATGATAGGAGTGGGTGTGTGCCATTACAACTTTATTTTTAAAAACAGGCAAGCGAGCCTGTGGGCTCTAGTTTACCCACTGATTTAGAGTCACATAGTGTAGATGGAGCTAAAGAGGCCAGGGTGAGTTAAGGAGAAATGATGGAGCCTCGAGTTAGCTCAGCATTGCCTCATTCATCTCAGTCTGTGTAAATGACACCCCTGAAATTGTGTAGAGCACAGACTATGACCACATTTGGAAGTCCTGAGGGAGAGATAACAAGAACACAAGCCTTAAAGTCTAGACTGTCCTACCTCAGAAATGGTTAAGTGCTAGGGCCCTGGAGAGGCCTTGTCCTCAGTGAAAAGACCTCAGAGGGCCACACAACTGCCTAAAGGTGTTCTCTCAGGAAAACCAGATTCTCAGTGGTGTGTCAGAAGGGTCGAATGATGTCTACTTTCCTGAGGATGAGGAAGGTAAGTCTCCCTGGTGACCTGGACATGGAATTTGGCCACCTTGCCCAGCTGTGATGTGGAAGCAAAGAGTGCATAGGTCTAGCATGACAGAATGAAAACCTTTGTGGGGCAGCAGCAGATATCTAAAAGTGGACTGGAAAGGTCACGGGGCTTACTTCCTTGGAACTCCTTTCCTGGGTTCCCAGAGCAACCAGACATGCCGTTCTGTGATAAAGTTGAGTTGACCTTTGGCCATTCTCAGCACCAGCTGCTCCAACAGATCAAGGGTAGAATGAAGTGCAATATAGACATGGAAGCAGGTGCTGCTTTCAGCAACTTGGACTGGTGAGAGAAGGATTTTAATAGGTCTTTAGTTATGTATGTTTTAACCCTTTTTAATCATTGTTCCCAATCATGACTTACTTCTCCTCTGTGTATGTGCTCCAGGGACATGAAGCTGAAGGACTTTGTGGTGTATTGTTGGGAGAAGGAAAACCAGAGAACAGAAAGTGACTGGTGCTCAGGTGTCTTCTATAACCATGCTCTTTGTGTGAAGGGGAAAAAAAGTGGCGGAAGTTACTCCCAAAGGGTAAAGGAGCTTGAGTGCCCAGGTGTCTTCTATACTATCGCTTTTTGTCTGAAGGGGAAAGAGGAATACTCCTAGAGGGTAAAGGACCTTGAGCTGGTGGGGTGCATTAAGCTCTGAGGAAGGAATATTACAAAAACAAATGTGTTAATATCCAGGAGAGTATGAAAACTCCAACCGCCTGGGGAAAACCAAGGCAGCCTTTAGAGAAGCATTCTTGTTGCCTTTTTAGATATGTCAATAAAATGTATGCTGATTCTCACCCATCGCTCTTATTGGCTGCAGCAGCTGGCAATCGGACTGTTTGTATAGTAGGGAACACTTGCATTGAAGAAGTAAGATGGGGAAAAACATTTCTTTGGGTTGTGGACAAACGCTATCTCAGGGTGTCTTCTCTGGACAGGGGAGCTTGCCAAAACAATGTTGGGATATGAGTGTCATGCTCAGAAGTTGGGGATAAATGAGAAAAGTCTGGAGAAATTGACCTTGGAGCTAGAAAGGGAAATGTCAGCAGGAGTCCCGGAAACAGACATAAGGGGTCACTGGTTTGGTAGGATCTGGACTGTTCGGCAGGGCCATAAACAACATCTGTTGAAGGAGATACCCAGTCCCAGTTGTGGTGAGACCGTCAGCATCTCCATTCCTGATCATTGCTGTGGAATTGGAGACCCATTATTCAATAGTAACATTCACCCCGCTCCCTCAGGAGTCACCCTCAAGCAACCCTCTCATCTCTTGCTTTGACTCTAGGCCCAGTCAGTCTAACGGAAGCTCAACTGTCCTCTCCTGAGCTGAATGAGTTGCTCAGGAAGTTTGGACTTGAGTATCACAAAGAAAAGGTAGCCTAATTATATATGTATATTTTGCTGTTGTCGTTGTCAAGTGACATCGTGTCAGTCAGATGCATAGTAACTCTGTATAGGGTTTCTGAGGAGCAGCTGCTGAGCTTGAACCGTTGTCCTTGTGGTTCAAACTGACTTTGCAGTCCAGCTCATTAGCCCAGAGCACCACTCCAAGAATCAATCACTCCCTTTTTCTCCCCTCCTCCCTCTCTCTGTGTGTGTGCGTATGTGTGTGTGTGTGTGTGTATATATATATATATATATGATATCCTGAAAATGACGTTCCCTGTAATCAAAGGAATGCATGGGGTTGAAGGTTTCCAAATCAAATAATACAGCAGAATGATCTCATTAAGAATTCCAAGACCCGGCCTACCGGCCTACTCAATCAGAACCTCTTGGAGTGAATCTCCAAACTAAACCAATTTCTACTGAGTCAATTCCAATTCATAGTGACCCGATAGGACAGGGAAGAAATTGTAATTGCTTCCGAAATTGTCATCTTTATGGAAGCAGACTGTTACTTCTTTGGAGAAGTTGGTGAGTTCACACTGCCAGACTTTTAATTACCAGTCAAGCATTTAACCACATAACCCACAGGGCGCCTAGGAGTGGAGTTTAGGAGTCTGTATTTGAGAAGTAATCCAAAAGATTTAGGAACTCTGGGTCTTGGGGCCCTTATGCAATTTGTGCTAACTCTAGGTGCCCTGTGGGTTGAAGTGACTGCCCGGAACTTTGCTCTTTACCTTTTTGCCTGGCTGTGCTATAGCCCAGAGAGAACAGGAAGACAGGGAGCTCAGGATATGGTTCCTGCCTCTACGAACCCCAGTGTACCTTTAATAGCATGGCTCCTGTTACAATGCCCCTTCATAGTCACATATAGAATGTTTGGTAAACATTCCTCAGGTGGAGGAAATACGACCAAGCTGGAGAGTGGCTAAGGAACTGCCCTGTTGGTCTTAAAACAATGCCCCCATCATGCTTCTGTCAAAGGCAATCAGCACAAGGGATCATTCATTTCTATCTGCATGCTTCAAATTCTACCAGAGAAGCCACAAAGTATATAGTGACAGACAAAGGGAACTAAAGCTTCAAATGGAAGATAAAGAAAACATGCTGAAATGGGAAGTGAATATGATGATTGAGCAAGAAGCATGCAAGGCTAAATAAATGCGACTCATATTCTAGGGAGTCAATACAGAAACTAGAAACACATTTCAGGTTAAACGAAAAACCGTGTTAATGGAAAGAGAGAGGATTAAATCTAGAAAATCACTCAGGTTGAGCATATTTGGAAAAAAAAAAAATCCAAGTTATAGTATGATTGAGTATTTGCTAGAATTCTCCAATGAAACTGTCTGGGCCTGGAGATTTCTCTTTTGGGAGCTTTGAATAACAAATTCAACTTCTTTAATGATTGAGCAGACCTATAACCACTAAATAAATTGAATTCAGAATTTAAAAACTCCTAAAAAGGAAATGTCTGTGGTTTCAACTCTGACTTGTAAGGCATTTGAAAGTTGTTACTCCCATCGTTAAACAAGGAAAAAAATGAAACAACCTAAAAATCAAAGACTTTTCCTGGACTTGTCAGAAACTGAGGTCAGCAGATAAACTGCCACATTGAAATCTGGAGAGACAGGCAGATTCAAAGAGTCACACTTGAGATCTGCTTACCTGAGCCGAAGTCACTGCTTCTTGTTGTTGTTAAGTGCTGTTGAGTCAGTTCCGACCCATAGGAACCCTGTACAGGGTTTCTGAGGCTGTAAATCTTTACAGGAGCAGAAAGCCTCATCTTTCTCCACAGAGCAGCTAGTAGTTTCTAACTGCTGACCTTAAGGTTTGCAACCCGATTCGTAAACACTACGCTACCAGAGCACCTTTAAGTCACTGGTTTATTGTTGTTGTTTCTATGTGCCGTGGAGTCGGTTCCGACTCATAGTGACCTTGTACAGGGATTCTGAGGCTGTAAATCTTTACGGGAGCAGAAAGCCTCATCTTTCTCCCACGGAATAGCTGATAGTTTCGAACTGCTGGCCTTGCGACTTGCAGACCAATTCATAGCCACTACGCTACCAGAGCTCCTTGAAGTCACTGGTAGGAACAATTAAATGTTAATTTTGATGAGTTGCTAGAGCCTGAGTGTGGACAAGCATGAGATTGGGGAAGCTCATGAGGGACAGAGTTTTAGGGGAGCCCTCACACTTTTGGAGGTTTTACCTCTAGGAATCCCACCAGGTTCCCAAGGTAAAGAACCCCTCCCAGCTGGGCTAAAATCTACTTTTGAAGGTTACAACATAGATTCTCAGCCAAGGCAGAGTGGAGGTGGGAATGAGTTCATTGGACTCATGGCCTCTGAGGAAGGAAAATAGCAGACCTAATTTGCATGTTGGAATCCTGGTGTGGCACTGTGGGTTAAAGCGCCGACTGCAAAGTCGTTTGAACTGCAAGGTTGGTGGTTCAAGCTCACCAGCTACTCCTCGGAAACCCTACACAGGGCCACTATGGATTGGAACCGACTCAATGACATTTAGCAACAACAAATCATAATAGTATAAAAGGTTTTTCGTCTCCACACCTACCACAGCACCAAATGAAAAAAAATAACTGATCAACTCAATTCTGACTCCATGTGTGGTAAACGAGAACTGTGCTCCATGGAGTTTTCAGTGACTGATTCTTTAGAAGTAGATTGAGAGGGCTTTCTTCCGAGGAACCTCTGGGTGGACTTAAAACCTCAGCCGTTTGGTATCTGAGCTTGCTAATTGGGTGCACAACTCAGGAATGCCACAACATTCCAGTAGGGCTCTGGCAGTAATAACAGTGGATTGCAGGTGAAATAGTGGCAAGATATAGCCTCTTCTAAGGAGTATTTCATATTGCTGCTGCTGCTGCTGTGTGCCATCAAGTCAGTTCCGACTCATAACCACCCTGTGTAGGGTTCGCCTAAGCTGTAAGTCTTAATAGGAGCAGAAAGACTCATCTTTCTCCTGTGGAGCAGCTGGTAGATTTGAACTGTTGACTTTGTGGTTAGTCCACTACACTATGAGGGCTCCTTAGGAGTAGTTCATAGAAAAACCAAAAAACAACAAGGGAGACAAAAATAAAGACTCTGGGAGGAAAACAAACCTTTGACACCTACAGCCTCAACAAACATGAAACACAGACCAGTTCCTAGCCCTATTAACACAAAACCTCAAAGGCACGCTTATACCTACTACAACACATATGACTTTCAACAAAAAATTATAAGACAAGTAAATAATTTGGTGGTGGTAGTGGTTGTGTGCTACTGCCTCAGCTCCAACTCATAGCAACCCTGTGTAGAGTTTCAGAGGCTATAAATCTTTACAAACAGAAAGCCTCATGTCTCTCCCAAGGAGTGAGTTGTTGTTGTTGTTGTTGTTGTTGTTAAGTGCCGTTGAGTCGGTTCCGACCCATAGCGTCCCTGTACAGGGTTTCCGAGAGTGTAAATCTTTACGGGAGTAGAAAGCCTCATCTTTCTCCCGCGGAGCGGCTGGTAGTTTCGAACCGCTGACCTTAAGGTTCGCAGCCCGATTTGTAACCATTACGCTACCAGAGCTCCATGTTGTAGATGCGAATTACTGACGTTTCAGTTAGCAGCTCAGCTCATACGGCACTATACTACCAGGGCTCCTTACTAAATCATTTAGCTAAATAATAATAACAATGACTTATCTTGAGCACTGTGCCCTATTGAAAAACTACCTATATGACATTGAAATGGCAAGAGTAACTCTAAAGCATAGATGAGAACCTTAAGGGACCAAGAGTATAAGTTAATGGTGGTGACACAATGTTGTCGTTGTTAAGGGCCATCGAGTTGATTCCAACTCATAGCAGTCCTGTGTAGGGTTTCTGAGGAGTGGTTGGTGAAGAATGCATTCATTGTTAATTGACTGTACATGTAAAAATTGTTGAAAGGGTCATATGGATTGAATTGCATCCCCCAAAATATGTGTCAAATTGGCTAGGTCATGATTCTGTGTATTATGCAATTATCCTCCACTTCGTGTTCTGATGTAATTATCCTGTGTGTTTTCATTTCTAACCTTTAGATATCAATTGTTAGGATGGCACAGGACTGGGCAGTGTTTTGTCCTGTTGTACAGAGAGTTGGTATGAGTCACAATAGACTGTGCAGAGAGTTGGCATGAGTCACAATGAGTCACAACAATATGATGTTCATGACGTAGGATTAGAGGCAATTCTGCTAATGAGGCAGGAGACAATATGCAGGATTAGGTTGTATCTTGAATCAATCTTTTGAGATATACAAGAGATTAAACAAACAAACCAAGATTAGGGGACCATCACTACCACCAAGAATGAAGGGCTGGAAGTGGAGCACATCCTTTGGACCTGAGGTCCCTGCTCTGAGAACCTCTGAGAACTAGGAGACAGAAAGCTGTAACACTGGAGGCAAGACAAGATGATAAGCAGCAGCAGCAAACCAGGAGACCAACAGGAGATAACAATGTAGGTGTGCCAACCCACAGAACAAGACAGCTGAATACCTTCAAGCAGGAAGCTTCTCATAGAATGGGGCAGCTCTAGGCTCTTAATGGTAGACCTAAAGAACTTTGTAACACTTGCCCAAGTAGGGCAGAGGCCTGATGGTCCAAGGGACTGAAAGCGAGGCCTGTCTGTAAGCATGATTGAGACGCTGTTCTGACTGAAGAATTGTATCTTGAGTCGATTCTAATTCTGGAATGCAACCCCTTAGGCCAAGATCCTTATTCATCGTCCAACTTTCAGATACATATGAAGAGAATGAAAATACCATTGCTTGAATAATGAGTAAAGAAGACCATAGAAGAATCAATGCATTTATATGTTAAATGTTAAAAGTAACATGAACTGCCAGAAGAGCCAACAAATCTGTTAGAAGAAGTAAAGCTGGAGTGCTCCTTAGCAGTCAGAATGGCCAGACTTCATCTCTCATACTTCAGACACATTATCAGGAAGGACCAATCACTGGAAGGGACATCATGCTTGGTAAAGTGGAGGATCAGCAAAAAAGACGAAGACCCACAGTGAGATGGACTGACACAGTGACAGCAGCAATGGGTTCATGAGTAACAACAATTGTGGGGATAACACAGGACTGGGCAGTGTTTCGTTCTGTTGTGCATAGGGTCATTATGAGTCAGAACTGACTTGAAAGCACCTAACAATAATAACAATGCCTAGGTCTTCAAGGAATGCAGGACCTATAGATGCTGAAGGAGACAAGGACCTTCTCCTTAGAGTAGTGGCCTGGATTAGGACTTCTAGCCTCCTAAATGTCACTTTCTATTTGTGAAAGCTATCTAGTTGTAATATTTCTGTTACAGGAGCACTAAGGCAACAGATTATGTTTTATTGTATTTTCACTAAAAAAAAAGTTATAATGTCATTCAAAATGCAAGAAGAAACACAGTCTGAAGAGACACGGCAACTTCAGAACCAGATTCAGATATGACACAAGTTTTAGAAATATTAGACAGTAGATTTAAAATAACTCTGAGTATTATGTCACAAGTCCTTATGGAAAAGAATAGACGACATACAAGAGACGGGGACAGAGAGATGAAAACTTTGAGAAAAATCACAATGTTAGAAACAAATCACAGTAACAACAATGAAGAAAGACTTTGATGGACTCATTAGTAGACTAGACACAACCGGAAAAAAAAATTAGGGAGTGTGAAGATAGGTCATAATAGAACCTTCCAAGCTAAAGTACAAAAACGGAAAAAAGAATGGAAACAATAGAACATTCAAGAACTGTGCAACAATATAAAAAGGTATACCATAAGTGTAATTGCAATACCAGGAGCAGAAGAAACAGTTGAAGTAGCAACGGGAGAGACCACCACTCAGCTGTGAGTTTGTTGTACTGTGGTGGCTTGTGCTGCTATAAAGGTGGATGCCACACCACTGGTATTTAAAATACCATCAGGATCACCCTTGGTAGACAAGTTGCTAGTGAGGCTTCCAGACTAAGTCAGACTAGGAAGAATGGTCTGGCCATCTGCTTCTGAAACGTAGCCAATGAAAACCTTATGGATCCCAACAAGGACTTGAACAGAGCAGCGATCATGAAGATGACAATGGATGAGGCAGCATTTCATTGTATTGTGCACTGAGGTATCATGAATTGTAGCCTAGGAACTAACAACAGCAATGGTAGAGAATTTTCCAAAATTAACAACAGACACAAAACCACAGATCAGGAAAATAATAGACAATATTTGGAGAGCCTCAGTAGACTATGTATTAAAAAATCAACACTTAAGCATGCCATAATCAAATTACAGAAAGACAAAGAGAAAATCTTGAAAGAAGCCCAGGATGGGTGAGATGGAAAAAGACTTACCTATACAGGAGCAGAGTTCCAACACCATCTCGTGAGCCCTCTTGGCCCCGTATTCCATGTTGTTGTTGATGGAGCTCCTCACTACACGTCTACCCGATCTGCCATCTTGAAGGTGCAAGGCCTAGTAGTGTAATGGTTAAGAGTCTGTCTGTGAACCCCGCGGTCAGCAGCTTGAATCCACCAGGCCCTCCGCCGGAGAGGGATGAGGCTTTCTGCTCCTTGCAGTTAAAACGGCCTTGGAGTCTGGCACATTAACCCACATTACCACACCAGGACTCCGAATCCCGCTGCTGCTCGAAGATCTCGCTGCTGCTCCAAGATCTCGCTGCTGCTCCAAGATCTCGCTGCTGCTCCAAGATCTCGCTGCTGCTCCAAGATCTCGCTGCTGCTCAAGATGGTGTTGGAACTCTGAAACAAATATAAAAGTATGTTTGGAGGATCAGAGGGTTTAC